>NW_027958235.1:0-212 GCF_054177405.1 Leptonychotes weddellii
GGACTGAAAACAATGAGCGGGGAGTTGACGGGATCTATCCTGCTTTGTATCCCAGGGGATGGAGCCCTGACACGGAAGTTAGATTTCGCCCAGTCTTTCTTGCTAATGGAACAGCACTGCAGGCTGAAGTTGTACATTTCACAAAGCCCCCTAGTTTCAGAGTGTTGGAGAAACCGAGCAGCACCGTGAGAAGATCCCACTTCTGTACAGCA
>NW_027958236.1:0-212 GCF_054177405.1 Leptonychotes weddellii
AACCAGTTGGCAGTTACTTCAACCATAGCACATGGCTAGTGGAATCAGTGGCCTTGAACCTTCTGGCTTCCTCCCGGCCTGGCCACAAAAGCTTTGCTGAGCCATTGTACCCATTTCTCAGAAACCGGTTACCTGCATGGGCTGGGCTCATCAAGTGCCCTCCTGCAGGCCAGTGGCCCCAACCACTACTGAACACCTCAGTCTCCGTACGC
>NW_027958237.1:0-1196 GCF_054177405.1 Leptonychotes weddellii
ATATCCTGTGGTCTGTAACTCTTTGGGGAAGGAACAGGAAGCCATGTATCGGAGGAAGTGTCCTCCCTGACACAAGAAAAGTGACTGAAACTTTCTGGGCCTTAGTTTTCTCAAGTGTGGGTTATCTTGAGGTTTTTTGTTGTTGTTGTGTTTTTTTTTTTTCTTTATTTTAGAGGGGTGGGCAGGGGAGGAACAGAGGAGAGGGAGACAATTTCTAGCAGACTTGGCGCAGAGCACAGAGCCTGACATGGGGCTCGATCTCATGACCCTGAGATCATGACCTGAGCTGAAAATCAAGAGTAGGTCCTTTGACTGAGTCACCCATGTGCTCCTCGTGAGGTTATTTTAAAGAAAAACTTACATAACAGTTCTCAGATGCCCCGAGTCTGGCCCATTGCAAGCTAGCAAGTGCCCCTTTCCATCGTGCTTCACCTGTTTTTTTTTTTTACTCTGCAGACCTGGCCTCACCTGTGTCAAGCTCCAAACTGGATCCCCTGTTGTGCGTGTGGAGGTAGGAAATCTCATGGTGGAGTTTTCCTGCCGACTCCTGCGTGTCCCTCAATGACTGGGGGACCAAGCACAGACTCTGGGAGGTAAGTGAGCTGCTTCCCTTGGAGGTGGGCGATGGGGAACAAAGCAGAAGCTGGTTTTAATCATGTGTTTGCCTCAGTCTGGTCCACATGTGTGGGTCTGTTTCCACCCACCCCCAATTCCCCAACCCAGAGAGTAGGTAGTGTGCGACAAGTCTGAATATGGCCCCTGGACATCTCCCCCACTGCCTCCTCCAAGGGCATAAGTTTCGACAACTCCAATATTTGGCACTGAAATTAAGCAGTTCAACTGTGCATGACCCTGGGGGCACCCGGGTGGCTCAGTCATTTAAGCATCCGACTCTTGATCTCAGCTCAGGGCTTGATCTCAGGGTTGTGAGTTCAAGCCCCCCGTTGGGCTCCACACCAGGTGTGGAATCTACTTAAAAATAAAACAAAAAACAACAACAACCAAAACTGTGCATGACCAAGGAAGAGGCATCTCCGGAAACATCCATTCATCTCTCTTTATTAAACAACATATCCATCCCTACCCTGGGTGCTGAATGCACAAAGACAAATTAGGTGAGGACTCTCCTTACAAGAGGGGGTGGCCAAGGATGCGTGCTGAAGGAGCCTCTGAGGTCAGGAGGGCAAGGCTGCAGC
>NW_027958238.1:0-212 GCF_054177405.1 Leptonychotes weddellii
AAAAAAAAAAAGAGCATAGACGTGAGCCCACATCTGTCTGGTTGATTGCTGTACTGACACTAACTAGACATGTGTCCTTGACCAAGAGAAAAAAAAAAAAAGAAAGAAACCTGCAGGCTATTATCGGAAGAAAGCAGTTCAGGATATCGGGAGCAGGCTTGAGGAAGGGTTGGTGTGTAGGGGATAATTCTTCTAAATCTTTTGGTGTGATG
>NW_027958239.1:0-212 GCF_054177405.1 Leptonychotes weddellii
ACCAGGCCCAGACGGGTTCACTAGTGAATTCTACCAAACATAAAGAAAAAATTACACCATTTCTCAACAATCTCTTTCAGAAGATGGCAGCAGAGGGAATACTTCCTAACTCATTCTATGAGGCCAGCATTGCCCTAATATCAAAACCAGACAAAGACCTTATGAAAAAAGAAAACTACAGACCAATATGTCTCCTGAATATAGATGCAAAA
>NW_027958240.1:0-212 GCF_054177405.1 Leptonychotes weddellii
CTCTACGCTAACGTCTGTCGTACCTGCGCTCGCCTCTGTAATGCTGAGGAAACCATCGTTATCGACATCGGCATCAATGGTTACTGCGTTTTGTCCAAATGCCACGGTCGGTGCGCCAGTGACGATATTGGCAGTGTCATTAGCATCGTTACCTGTATTGCCAGCTTCATCATAGATGGTCGCGGTAACGGTAAATGTTTCACCGTCAGCAG
>NW_027958241.1:0-212 GCF_054177405.1 Leptonychotes weddellii
AGGCCCCTCCCCCGCCGTCTATCCTCCCGAATATCGCCTCAGATTCACTTCTCCGCACGTCCTACCTTCCAGAAAGTGGTCGCTTTTCTGATGAGAGAGTTGTTGCTCTTCTTTTCTTCGATCTCCTGTTGAGTTTGTAGGTGTTCAGAATGGTTTGATCCCTATCCAGCTGAATTCCTGAGAGGAGACGAAATCCAGGTCTCCTACTCCTC
>NW_027958242.1:0-212 GCF_054177405.1 Leptonychotes weddellii
AGGACAGCACATCTGAGGAATGGCAAAACAGGCATTCTGCTGGAGAAAGCAGGATGATAAATAAGGACACAGGGGCGAGGTGAGAGGTCAGAGGCCAGAGCCCATGGGACCATGCTGAACATGAGTTTGTTCTTTCTCTGAAATGGAGAGCAGGGGAGTGCCCGGACTTGGCTGACATTTCCCAGGAACCTTTCTGGCTGGTCTTTGGGAAG
>NW_027958243.1:0-212 GCF_054177405.1 Leptonychotes weddellii
AATCATGTTAAGCTATTCTTTAAAAGCAATAAACAGGGCGCCTGGGTGGCTCAGTTGGTTAAGCCACTGCCTTCGGCTCAGGTCATGATCCTGGAGTCCCGGGATCGAGTCCCGCATCGGGCTCCCTGCTCAGCGGGGAGTCTGCTTCTCCCTCTGACCCTCCCCACTCTCATGTGCTCTCTCTCATTCTCTCTCTCTCAAATAAATAAATA
>NW_027958244.1:0-212 GCF_054177405.1 Leptonychotes weddellii
CTTCAAATGTAAAGAGTATAACTTGGTCTTATTTTTTAGCATATTTGGAACAGAGCTGTTAGTTCAAGGCTTGAATCTAGATAATTTCTTTATAGGATTTAATCTGTCAAGATTTAGGCCTATATATAAAAACTTCAGAGTGTCAGTAGCTGTGACAACACATTTAAATTAAATAAAATCTGTAACAAACCACTTTATTAAAAAAAGTCTCC
>NW_027958245.1:0-212 GCF_054177405.1 Leptonychotes weddellii
AGTAGTAATTTTTGGATTATTAATTTTGTTAAAGAAAAAAAAAGAAGGCATGACTCTGGAACATATGCTTCCTTTTATCTCTTAATTCATTTGTACTGCTATAACAAAATACCACAGACCGGGTAGCTTATAAACAACAGAAATTTCTCTCTCACAGTTCTGGAGGCTGGAAAATCCAAGATTGAGGCAGCTGCAGATTTGGCAAATGATAA
>NW_027958246.1:0-212 GCF_054177405.1 Leptonychotes weddellii
CAAAATTTCATTCTTTTTATGGCTAGGTAATATTCCATTGTATTCATATACCACTTCTTTATCCATTCATCTATTGATGAATCCTTGGACTGTTTCCATAATTTGGCTATGATAAACAATGCTGCAATAAACATAGGAGTGATTTTATCCTTTTGAATTAATGTCTTTTTATTCTTTAGGTAAATACCCAGTAGTGTGACTACTGAATCATA
>NW_027958247.1:0-212 GCF_054177405.1 Leptonychotes weddellii
GTGATCCTCCAACACTCCCTGTCTAAAATATTTTTTCCACTTTTTTCTTCTTAATTTCTCAGAGAGACACCTTGCAGGAAAATTTTAACACAGTAAAAAATGTAAATGATGTCAACTGCAGATAGTAACTGACAATCCATGGAATGGGCTGTCAGTATTTGAGTTGAGTTTACAATGGCCACAGCATGTGTTGTGTTGGTTTTAATGGGTAA
>NW_027958248.1:0-1196 GCF_054177405.1 Leptonychotes weddellii
GTCCCTTTTCTGTCTTCCTTGCACACTGGTCAGCACACGTGTGCTCCGTCTCTCTCTCTCTCAGATAAATAAATAAAATCTTTAAAATAAAACCAATCTATAACCTGGTCTAGGGTTACATCTAGGGAAATTAGTGACTATGCTCAGGTCAGGGTCTTTTCGAGTCACATGGCCACATCTGTAAATAATAGCATTCATTACATAAAGTACCCCCTACCCTGCCCCAGAAGGCAAGTATGAAATCATGACCTTTTCCTACTTCAGCAGATCTTAGAGTTCAATTGGCCTGGCTTCCTCACTTCCCAGATGAGAAACTGAAGCTTCTCAATGTTCAATGACTTAGTCAATGCCGCACTGTTCTTCCGAGAACCCATATAATGACTAAGCCCGTGGACTTTGGATTCGGGCCCACTTGAGATCAAATCCCAGCTCCGGCCCCATAGCTTTGGGATTCTATATCCCACCTAAATATGCTATATAAGTTCCTTAGCTTCTGGAGTTACTAAGCCTCCATCTGCTCATCTGTAATTAGGGATGATAATAGTAATTACCTTCCAAGGTTGTTTTTATAATTATATGTGGTAATATCCATTTAAGCTTTTTGCACAGAGCCCAGAACATTGTAAGCACCCGAGAAATGGTGGATGCTATAAAATCCTGATAATGATGATGATGATGATACAGATCATGATAATGGAAAAACTGGGTCAAAACTTAGGTTGCCTAATATCTACTGTATGTAACCCTCTTTCCACTACCCC
The DNA here is from genome assembly GCF_054177405.1 of Leptonychotes weddellii. NCBI lineage: Eukaryota > Metazoa > Chordata > Mammalia > Carnivora > Phocidae > Leptonychotes > Leptonychotes weddellii. Next base: position 762 of record NW_027958248.1, read on the forward strand.
ATTCTACCAGGATTCCTGTCTGAAATTATACGGACCTGAAGGACATCCCTTAGAACAGCCCTACCCAATAGGGCAGCTGCTAGCCACGCATGGCTATTTAAAGTTAAATTAATTAAAATTGAATATAATTAGAATTTTAGCTGCTCGGTCACACCAGCTCCATTCCAAGTTTTCAGTAGTCGTGTATGGTTGGTGGCTGTTGTATTGGACAGCACGGATACAAGATGTTTGCATCATAGCAGAAAGGTCTTCTGGAAGCTGCCTTCATGGCTTCTCCCGGCCCCCTTGCCACTTCCTAATGTTAGTATTTTTGTTATTTATGTATTTATTTCAAAATATTATGCTAGTGGGGCACCTGGGTGGCTCAGTCGGTTAAGCAACTGACTCTTGATCTCAGCTCAGGTCTTAATCTCAGGGTCGTGAGTTCAGGCCCCA
>NW_027958249.1:0-212 GCF_054177405.1 Leptonychotes weddellii
TGCTCGTCTGGTCCTCTTGAACCAAAGGCCGTTAGCTGCCCCTCCCGGGCACCATCAGCTCGGGGCACAGAGTGGGGGCCCAGCTCAGCCTCCAAGGGCAGGAGGCAGCCAGCGAGCGTGTGTGGGGCACAGGTGTGCAGGGCCTGGGAGGCAAAGCCCCCGGAGGCCCAGACAGAACTCACGGGTAGAACGAGGGCAAGGCCTCCACTGAA
>NW_027958250.1:0-212 GCF_054177405.1 Leptonychotes weddellii
CCGATTTCCCCCCCTTCATTCTTCCCCTCCTGCTACCTTCTTCTTCTTCTTTTTTTTTTTCTTAACATATATTGCATTATTTGTTTCAGAGGTACAGATCTGAGATTCAACAGTCTTGCACAATTCACAGCGCTTACCAGAGCACATACCCTCCCCAGTGTCTATCACCCAGTCACCCCATCCCTCCCACCCCACCCCCACTCCAGCAACCC
>NW_027958251.1:0-212 GCF_054177405.1 Leptonychotes weddellii
AAGGACAATAGCGGGTCTGTTTCCTGTAGCAGAAGATCTAAGCAGTACATAACTTTCTCCATGTTTGTACAGCAATATACAATTTCACATGCATACATATTGGGCTTTAGTCATTGTTTTTATAAAAAGAAAATAATTTTATACACACTATTCTGAATCTTGCTTTTGTAACTTAACATGGAATCCACCCAAGTAATGCGATCTATAGCTTA
>NW_027958252.1:0-212 GCF_054177405.1 Leptonychotes weddellii
AAAGAAACAGAACTATATGAATTAACTGACAAAGAATTGAAAAAAAGCAGCACATGTATGGAAATGTTGAATCACTATATTGTACACCTGAAACTAATGTTGCACTATATGTTAATTAACTGGAATTTAAAAACTTAAAAATAAGTAAAAAACAAAAACAAAACAAAACAAAAATAACCATCATAAAGATGTCCAGTGAACAAAATGACAAT
>NW_027958253.1:0-212 GCF_054177405.1 Leptonychotes weddellii
CTTTGCTTTCAGGATGGTTTGAAGCAAGTTTCTCTCACCTCATTCCAGAGACAGTCTGCTAATCTGTGGCCAGGCTTTGAAGTCCAACGTTGCAGCATCCCCACCATGTTCTCTAGGACCTCTGATGGCTGGGGTGGTGTTCTTACCCAAGTATTTACTACCAGTGCTGGCCTAGGAAAGGAGACATGGGTGCTATAGAGTTTAGATGCTTA
>NW_027958254.1:0-212 GCF_054177405.1 Leptonychotes weddellii
CTTGCAGAGGAGGGGGCTGTGTCTCATTGCCCTCTGTCCCCAGGGCATGGCCACAGGAATCCTCTTGAGGGTTTACGGAGCTTGACTGGAGTAAACTGGGAGACACTGAGGCCAAACAGCAATCAGAAGCATTCACCCAGAATGCCAGAGAGGAGGGGCATTTGAGGAGGAATGTCCATCGTCCTGGTGGACCCCACAGCTAAGTTACCCCC
>NW_027958255.1:0-212 GCF_054177405.1 Leptonychotes weddellii
AGAAAAGAAATGCCAGGTTTTAATCAACCCCTTGTCGAGATGACCAATGTCCTCAGGGTTGTGTTATTTCCATGTTGTTTATGTGACCACTTTTGGCTAATGGCACAAAAGAATACAGATAGAGTTCATTTTTTTTTTTTTGAAATTGGAAAGAACCTGTCTGCATTGATGAAAGTTCTCACTGTTACATCACAAGTGAAGGAACAAATTCA
>NW_027958256.1:0-212 GCF_054177405.1 Leptonychotes weddellii
TGAAAATTTTTATGTCTCTGTTTCTGGGAGTTTCTGAGGCCCAGTATCATTTCTGCCCTTTCAGTAGTTGTGTGTTCAACTTTTCCTTTCATTACAAAGGATATCAAAGCTTAATATTTTTCTAATAAATCTATTTTTGCAGACAGTTTGTTTAAAACCAAAAGAAAGACTCAATGCATGCATGATTGTTGCAATAATTGATTAAGCAAGAA
>NW_027958257.1:0-212 GCF_054177405.1 Leptonychotes weddellii
GTTTTGAGACAACTGAATTCTGGAAGTAATAGTTCTGTTTTGGGAGATAAATACCCTGACCACCTCCTTGTATAATTTTCCCCCTTGTACAGATTATAATGTTCTATTGTGGTTTTTTTTTTTTTTTTAAAGATTTTTTTTTAATTTATTTATTTGAGACAGAGAGAATGAGAGAGAGAGAGCACATGAGAGGGGGGAGGGTCAGAGGCAGA
>NW_027958258.1:0-1196 GCF_054177405.1 Leptonychotes weddellii
AATGAGACCCCGGGTTTCCCAGAGCAGCGGTGTTAAAGGATTGTTTCTTAGGAGCAGGGAGGTCTTCGCAGAGCCCTAACCTGTGTGGAAGAACCAAGTAGAAAAGATGGTGAGTTCGTGTGGACCGTGAGGGCTTTGAGTTTCTGAATGGCGCCCAGGTATCAGTCCACGAGTATGCTGGCAGGAGGGTCTGTGGTTCAGGGGAGGGCAGAGGCGGTGAGAGCCATTAGATTGCTGTGGTCTTGTTCCTCCTTGTGATCAGTCCCACCGACCACACCCTGCTCCCTTTGCCTTTGCTGGGCCCACTCCACCTCTGCATTACTCTCACGGAGACTCTCACAGGACACCTGCCTTCCCTCCCTGTCTCTCCTTTCCTTCTCGTTTATCCACTGCCCTCAAATTAACCTGGAAACTCAGCTTTATAAGACTCCGCACATGAGTGGCTCTGGAGCACAATGATCAATATTAGAAAAGCCATACGGCCAACAAAAGAGCATTTTTCTAATATCCTGTTTTCCCCTCCATGACCTGCTCAACCTTTATATGATGATAAAGGCCTACTTTCCATCTCCCCCATCTGACCCCATCCTGCAACCCACCATGGCAGAAGCAGCAGGGGAGGCAAGGAAGAATGTCTTCTCCCTTTATTGCTAGCGGAATCCATTTTTTTTCTTCCTTTACACATAAAAACACTCATGGCTGCACATTAGGACTTCTTACTCAGTAGAATGTTATTGAGGTTGTACATAGTATGGATTCATGTGGTTGGAGATGCATACATATGTTTCTGTGCATCACAGTTCAATGGAACAACACCACAAAAAAAGAAAACATAACCCACCATTCTTATTGCTATTTTAACAAAATGTTTTAAATTGTTTCTTCCAGTTAATAGTGTAGGAAGAAAAATGGGGAAAGTGCATGCATTTTACCAGAATGAGCCATCAGAGATCTAAATAAATGGACCAAATGAGTTTGTTTGAATGTTCCCATTCACACAGGATTACACATTCAAATAAAGCTGTGTACATTTATTTGAATGTGTAATCAAGGAGCTGAGCATAAGTAGCACTTATTTCCAAGTGTAACTTCCCTGGTTTACACATGTGGATACCTCAATGTGTTGTTAAAAAGCAGAAAGTGGTTCTTTCTCTATGCATTTTATGCAGATGTTACAGCTTTTGCTATTGTTTATC
>NW_027958259.1:0-212 GCF_054177405.1 Leptonychotes weddellii
AATTTTAACCATATTTTCATGTACAATTCACTGGCTTTACGTACATTGACAATGCTGTGCAACTATCATTAGCATCCATTCCAGAACTTTCTGACCACGGATTTTGTGGAGAGTACCATCAGTGAGGGGGGTCCCAAAGAACATATATTGACAGATCTGCGAGATGATGTTCAGGGTCACAGCAGGGGATGCCTGGGACGCTAGGAGCACTC
>NW_027958260.1:0-212 GCF_054177405.1 Leptonychotes weddellii
ATAGATGAAGAAAGGGGCGCCTGGGTGGCTCAGTTGGTTAAGCAACTGCCTTCGGCTCAGGTCATGATCCTGGAGCCCCGGGATCGAGTCCCGCATCGGGCTCCCTGCTCGGCAGGGAGTCTGCTTCTCCCTCTGATCCTCCCCCTCTCATGCTCTCTGTCTCCCATTCTCTCTCTCAGATAAATAAATAAAAAATCTTAAAAAAAAAAAAA
>NW_027958261.1:0-212 GCF_054177405.1 Leptonychotes weddellii
CACACACATTTTTGGATATAATGTTCTTTTTTCTAATATACAACAGTTTCCATATTTTTTTAGTAGGACCCAGAAATCATGGGGGAGAAGATAAAAATAAACATTTATAAAACAAAATGACTCTTTTACAATACCTCTTGATCTAGTCTGTTGCTCATACGTAGGGGATTCAATAGTCCTGATCTTCAGACCTTCAAAATGTTCTTAGAGAA
>NW_027958262.1:0-212 GCF_054177405.1 Leptonychotes weddellii
AAAACAAAACTTAAAAAAAAGGAGTTAATTGCTCATAGAATTGTAGGATAAAATTTAGGAGTTGTTGATGAAAGTCTGATGCTTAGTACTCATTAGTACTCATTCCTTTATTTTTTTAAAGATGTTATTTTTTATTTATTTGACAGAGAGAGAGACATAGCAAGACAGGGAAAACAAGCAGGGAGAAGCAGGCTTCCCGCTGAGCAGGGAGC
>NW_027958263.1:0-212 GCF_054177405.1 Leptonychotes weddellii
ATATATTGATTTGCTACATATTTCTAATTTTTGTTGTTAAAGACATTATATTCTTCAAATATTATTAATGATGCCTTGGGGATTAATCAAAGGAAAGACTCAAGGAAAGAATAAGCAACCCTTTTGATTCTCTTATCTTTCTACTTATCTCCCATCTCATTATTAATAGGACAGTTTCCAGAATATGGGCAGAAAAAACAGAAAGGAAATTA
>NW_027958264.1:0-212 GCF_054177405.1 Leptonychotes weddellii
CCTCACTGAAATGGACAGATCATCTAAGCAAAAGATCAACAAGGAAATAAAGACTTTAAATGACACACTGGACCAAGTGGACTTCACAGATGTATTTAGAACATTCCAACCCAAAGCAACAGAATACACATTCTTTTCTAGTGCCCATGGAACATTCACCAGAATAGATCACATCCTAGGTCACAAATCAGGTCTCAACTGGTACCAAAAGA
>NW_027958265.1:0-212 GCF_054177405.1 Leptonychotes weddellii
AACTGGTAGCTCAGGGCGCCTGGGTGGCTCAGTTGGTTAAGCGACTGCCTTCGGCTCAGGTCATGATCCTGGAGTCCCGGGATCGAGTCCCGCATCGGGCTCCCTGCTCAGCGGGGAGTCTGCTTCTCCCTCTGACCCTCCTCCCTCTCATGCTCTCTGTCTTTCATTCTCTCTCTCTCAAATAAATAAATAAAATCTTAAAAAAAAAAAAA
>NW_027958266.1:0-212 GCF_054177405.1 Leptonychotes weddellii
ACCTAACTGACCAAGCCACTCAGGCACCCTGTTTATTCATTTTTTTAAAAGAAGTCTTTATGAGGAGAATCATATGGTATTTGTCTTTCTCAGTCTGAGCTATTTCACTTATGATAATACCCTCTATGTCCATCCACGTTGTCTCAAATGCAGGATCTCACCCTTTTATATGGCTGCATATTATTCCATTATATACATTTTATATATATATA
>NW_027958267.1:0-212 GCF_054177405.1 Leptonychotes weddellii
AATTAGTGCAGACCCCACAGGGGAAGGGCTCAGTCCCACAAGACTGTCCTCCTCAACTTCAAACACTAATTGCAAGTGGTGGGTCCCCAAGTTACCTACAACTTGTCCAAGTTAGCTATGAATTGGAGGTTTGGGTTTGATCATTTGCTAGAATGGCTCACAGTGAACTCAGCAAAAACAGTTTACTTACTAGATTACCAGGATATTACAAA
>NW_027958268.1:0-212 GCF_054177405.1 Leptonychotes weddellii
ACACACAGCACCCTCCCATTCTCCATCCTGTTCCCTGCTGTATTTGGACTAACAATTACCGCTCACTGTTACACACTACAGCAAGGGACCCACACCTCTTCACCCCTGAATATTCCCACTGATGCACTCCATGAGGCAGGTTCTCCTATCATGCCCATTTTGCACGTGAGAAAACTGAGCATTGAAGAGGTCAGTAACTCGAGGAGGGTCCT
>NW_027958269.1:0-1196 GCF_054177405.1 Leptonychotes weddellii
ATACAATGAATGTCTGTACATTAAATAAACTGAAATAAAGTATTTTTGATCAGAGCTATGCTTTTTATGACTAAATATTATTCCTCTAAATTAAATTCTCACAAATTTATTGAATGATTACTTTTTTGATAAACCTTGTTGAAAAATCTGTTGCATATCTGGGTAACCTATGGAAAGTGAGGTTGAAGTTTATTTTTTTGGTGGGGATATATTTTTAGCATCTGTCAAAAAGGTACTTAAAATAGTTAAATGATATTGAGTAACTGTTTGAATCTATGGAAATGAGAGGAAAATTAAAGCAATATATGAGCTGCTGGTAGAACATATGACATTTTAAATTGTAAAAGTCAAGTAAATTTATAGGATAATTTTATAAATAATTTTAAATATACTCTATGTATTTATTTCATATGTTAGAATAATCACCCTTGGTCTTAATGACACAGCAGATGTTTTCATACTCCCAGCCTCTTCTCTCTGTCATTTTAGGATGCCATAGGGGGTTTCTATTTCTCTTTAGCAGAAGGAGTTAAACTTCAACCAACAAATAAATTATTATAAGCCTGTTCCAGATATGTCCATTACAGAGCCTCATGGATAAAAGGGATTTTATTTGAAAAAAGGAAATTCTGGTTCATTCAATGGCTGGTGAAATCTTCCAGGGGCACTCAAATGCGTAAGTAAGCAAGATGTTAAATCATGATCTGGTCAAGGAGATTAAATGAGGTCTCTGAAGCACAGAAATGGATTGCCTATTGAAGATATTTGGCTGAGACTTTGACTATAACTACATGGAAGAACTGTTAATAGAATTACAGCTACTAATGAGTAAGCTGAAACCAGAAATGTGTGATTATGGGCTTGGTGTATTGCACTCCTGCTTCTACATGAGTCTTTGCCCTCTTCACATATGATCCTAGAAACGGAGAATGAAATGGCCTTGCATTACAGGCCCGAGTCCCTGTCCATACCTAGAACCTTTTCTACAAAAGCCTTCGTATCACTTAGCATTTTATTTATTTGCATATAAGAGATACCACCATAGTGGTTTAACCAAATAAAACTTAATTTCTCTCACTGTGTTCAATAGTTTGTGACCTACAGCTGTTCAAAAAACAAAACTGCTTTCTTCTCTGCTCTTCTTAATATACAATTTTTTTTCCTAACTATAAGGGGGTTGCTCCACTTTTGGGTAC
>NW_027958270.1:0-212 GCF_054177405.1 Leptonychotes weddellii
CACTGACCTGTGGACTTAAAACACAAGTTGTCTGTCCTCACACACGCAACATACAATGGTGAAACTTGGATAGGATATCCACAACAAACACTCCTATTTTTAAAAGTAATATATAATAGTCACTGGTCCATAGCAGTTCTGGAACCCTGCAGGGCAAATGTTGTCCAGTCTTCAAACTGGTTCTGAAACTTAAATGATTGCTTGCTAACTGC
>NW_027958271.1:0-212 GCF_054177405.1 Leptonychotes weddellii
CATCTCTCATAGTGCGTCTCTCCCTCTGATTCCCCCCCTTCATTCTTCCCCTTCTGCTATCTTCTTCTTTTATTTTTTTCTAAACATATATTGCATTATTTGTTTCAGAGGTACAGATCTGAGATTCAACAGTCTTGCACAATTCACAGCGCTTACCAGAGCACATACCCTCCCCAGTGTCTATCACCCAGTCACCCCCATGCCCCCCCCCC
>NW_027958272.1:0-212 GCF_054177405.1 Leptonychotes weddellii
AGGCCTGCCGCCAGCCTGGGAGAGTGGGACCCCGCCACTAGGGGGCTTCCTGCTGATCCCCAGGATGGAGAGGGGGCAGAGGCTCTGCCCGGAGCGCAGGGATCAGGGCCTCCCCACGGCTCGTCACCGAGAGCCAGCACTTGAGCATGGCCCCCAAGGGCAGAGAACCTGCTGCAGGCCACGGAGCCCCGAGGGGCAGCAGCAGAGGTCAG
>NW_027958273.1:0-212 GCF_054177405.1 Leptonychotes weddellii
CCGGAAGCCCCATGGGTCAGGGAAGAATAACAAAGGAAACACAGTGTCTTCACCTAGAAGTTCTGCTTCTGCTTATGTGGTGGCATTTTACTCTTCCTCCTTGTGGGCGCATCTTAAATCGGGGTTAAGGGCGTAAATAAAGGGTCCAGTCTCTGTGACCACTGTATGGCTGGTCTCTGCAGTCCGAGCCTCGGAGCCCAGGCACAGACTCC
>NW_027958274.1:0-212 GCF_054177405.1 Leptonychotes weddellii
GTACCTGGGGTCCCCCACGGCCAGGCTGCGGGCCCGGTGCTGGGGCTGAGCGACAGCCAAGACACACCCTGCCCTCAAGGGCCCACCAGCTGACTGGGAGACCACCCGCTGGAAAGGCCTCGACACAGTGGCTCAAGTGCCCCCAGGGCCACGATGCCCATCCACACGGCCACGCCTGCACCCCAAAACACAAACCACTAACTGGGGATTCA
>NW_027958275.1:0-212 GCF_054177405.1 Leptonychotes weddellii
AACCCTCAGTTTGTTTTTCAGAGTCCATAGTCTCTCATGGTTTGTCTCCCCCTCCGATTTCCCCCCTTCATTCTTCCCCTCCTGCTATCTTCTTCTTCTTTCTTTTTTAACATATAATGTATTATTCCAACTGATTCTTTGTAACTATTTTATCTCTGTAACAAGGGTCTCACTGATGTCTTCTATTCTTTTGTCAAGTCCAGTGATTGTCT
>NW_027958276.1:0-212 GCF_054177405.1 Leptonychotes weddellii
CTTTGCCACACTCAGGCACCCATGGTCTTTCTGTGACCCCGAGGTTCCTGAGACCACACTGTCCCAGTGACTGTTCTACTTCCCGCTTAGCCACCGGAGCAATGTCCCTCAGCGGAGCAGACTTCTAAAAGTTCTGAAATTGTGCTCCGCTGCTCTATCACTTGCAAGTAGCGGCTGATGGAGGCCCCCTCCCCACCGCTGTCTATCTTCCC
>NW_027958277.1:0-212 GCF_054177405.1 Leptonychotes weddellii
CAGAACAGAATGAACTTTGGCATGTGCCTCAAATTAAATTTAAAATATTTTTTTTGCTCTCCTGAAGTGACTGGAACATGCATAATACAGAAAATTTTTCTGCATAAGAAAATGGGTTTCTACCCTTAATAGCTTATCTATCTTTTTTTTTTAAAGATTTTATTTATTTATTTGCGAAAGAGAGAATGAGAGACAGAGAGCACGAGAGGGAG
>NW_027958278.1:0-212 GCF_054177405.1 Leptonychotes weddellii
CTGAATACCACAATGGGTTAGGTTAATATCCACTTTCTCATAGAGACAATAAAAAGAAAAAAAGAAAAATTTTTTTTCCTTTGTGATGAGAACTTTTAGGATTTACTCTCTTAACTATATGCCACACAGCAGTGCTAGCTATAGTCATGAAACTGTATATGACAACCCTAGTTCTTCTCTATCTTATAACTGGAATTTTGTACTCTTGTGAC
>NW_027958279.1:0-212 GCF_054177405.1 Leptonychotes weddellii
CCGGAAGCCCCATGGGTCAGGGAAGAATAACAAAGGAAACACAGTGTCTTCACCTAGAAGTTCTGCTTCTGCTTATGTGGTGGCATTTTACTCTTCCTCCTTGTGGGCGCATCTTAAATCGGGGTTAAGGGCGTAAATAAAGGGTCCAGTCTCTGTGACCACTGTATGGCTGGTCTCTGCAGTCCGAGCCTCGGAGCCCGGGCACAGACTCC
>NW_027958280.1:0-1196 GCF_054177405.1 Leptonychotes weddellii
CATTCAACCTTTTCTTCCCACAAAGCATGTGCTGAACGTAATGGCTGCCAAAGGGAGAATATGCTGGGTGCTTCTTGTCCTGTGGTGCACCCACTCTAGTAAACACGTAAGGAGAGATGGTCAGAGTGAGTCTTACCATCAAATACGGCACGGCTGTATTGAGTGGTTGATGCCAAAGGCTTACAAGTTGTGTCAAACTTGTTGCCATAGTTCCCAATGCTGACTTCAAACTGAATGGCCTCACCAACATCTTGCAACATGGTGGCTGAATGGAACACTGCAGACAGGCTATACTTCCGTCTTCGTTGGTATTTCTATAAAGTATGAGCAGACATGAGACTCAGTGAAACTTGTTTTGCTCTTATTTATATGTGGGTTTCTAGCAGGTGTATTTTAAACCTAATAATTAGTGTTGAATTAAATGCCAGTAGAAAATGTTCTTAAATCTAGCAGTTTCTCTTGTACTCATTCAAGTGGGCAAAGATAGAAGTACCAGGATGTTCACTGCAGTGCTGACTGAAAGAGAAAAAAATGAAAACAATACAAATGTCTATCAGTAAGTCACCGGTTAAACAAATTATGTTACATTCATATAACGGAATAAAGTTAATAAAAAGACAGGTAGATCCATATGTGCAAACATGGAAAAAAGACACTTTTAGGTGAACCCATTGAATATATATTTTAATATTGGCATATGCATGAAGGAAGTCTGGAAGAATAGAAATAAAATTGTTAACAGTTACGTTGGGGAAGGTAGAGCGATTATGGCTAACCTCACTTTTTACCTTTTTAATTGTTTGAATTATTAAGTATTAATTTTCTAATCAAAAACAAAGATTTTTTTTAACAATAAAGATTTTTAATGTAAGATTTTAAAAATAAGTGAATTTAGGTGAACTTATTTTTCTGTTTTCTAAAATAGAAATCAAACATTGTTTTTTTCCTTTCTTTCTTTTTAAAAGAACTACTGGCTTACTGAGTGTATGTGTATGTGAGGGAGCCGAACAGAGGGCCAACAATGACCACACTGAGGATCTTTCAGCCTAGCAGACACGACCATGAGCCCTTCAGGCCTTCCTTCATCCGGGCACATAAAGTCTCTTGAATCTACTTCCTTCCCCGAATCCTTGCTCAGATGGCATCTCTCGTTCTTTGTGGATCATATCCCCACTGATCTTTGGGTACCTTGCCTT
>NW_027958281.1:0-212 GCF_054177405.1 Leptonychotes weddellii
ACACACAGCACCCTCCCATTCTCCATCCTGTTCCCTGCTGTATTTGGACTAACAATTACCGCTCACTGTTACACACTACAGCAAGGGACCCACACCTCTTCACCCCTGAATATTCCCACTGATGCACTCCATGAGGCAGGTTCTCCTATCATGCCCATTTTGCACGTGAGAAAACTGAGCATTGAAGAGGTCAGTAACTTGAGGAGGGTCCT
>NW_027958282.1:0-212 GCF_054177405.1 Leptonychotes weddellii
TGAAAATTTTTATGTCTCTGTTTCTGGGAGTTTCTGAGGCCCAGTATCATTTCTGCCCTTTCAGTAGTTGTGTGTTCAACTTTTCCTTTCATTACAAAGGATATCAAAGCTTAATATTTTTCTAATAAATCTATTTTTGCAGACAGTTTGTTTAAAACCAAAAGAAAGACTCAATGCATGCATGATTGTTGCAATAATTAATTAAGCAAGAA
>NW_027958283.1:0-212 GCF_054177405.1 Leptonychotes weddellii
AATTAGTGCAGACCCCACAGGGGAAGGGCTCAGTCCCACAAGACTGTCCTCCTCAACTTCAAACACTAATTGCAAGTGGTGGGTCCCCAAGTTACCTACAACTTGTCCAAGTTAGCTATGAATTGGAGGTTTGGGTTTGATCATTTGCTAGAATGGCTCACAGTGAACTCAGCAAAAACAGTTTACTTACTAGATTACCGGGATATTACAAA
>NW_027958284.1:0-212 GCF_054177405.1 Leptonychotes weddellii
AACCTGAATCTATGTGTTTGTGTGTGTACCCCATGGATGGGAGTCCCTGTTGGCAGGATACTCCATATAATATGCAATTGTTCCATTTGAGAGATTCAGTGACACAGAACTGGAGATGGAGAGGTGTTGTGAGAGACCCTAGAGATGGAGCTGGCCACTGAGTGAGGACTGGAGAAGTGGGGCCCCCTCCAACCCAAGCGGGAGAGACGTGT
>NW_027958285.1:0-212 GCF_054177405.1 Leptonychotes weddellii
GAGGGCACGGTCGGCATGGAGCACTGGGTGTTATGCACAAACAATGAATCATGGAACACTACATCAAAAACTAATGATGTTAATGTATGGTGATTAACACAACAATAAAAAATTAAAGAAAAACATAAAAAAAAAGAAAGATCCCCCTACCTGCCTAATTGACTGTACAATCATGTGCGGTTTTGTTTTCTCTTTTTAATTTACTAAGGAGA
>NW_027958286.1:0-212 GCF_054177405.1 Leptonychotes weddellii
AGACAAAGAGAAAATCCTGAAAGCAGCTCGGGAGAAGAGATATGTAACCTACAAGGGTAGAAACATTAGATTGGCAACAGACCTATCCACAGAGACCTGGCAGGCCAGAAAGGACTGGCAGGATATATTCAGAGCACTAAATGAGAAAAATATGCAGCCAAGAATACTCTATCCAGCTAGGCTGTCATTGAAAATTGAAGGAGAGATAAAAA
>NW_027958287.1:0-212 GCF_054177405.1 Leptonychotes weddellii
GTCTGCCTTCGGCTCAGGTCATGATCCCAGGGTCCTGGGATCGAGCCCCGCATCGGGCTCCTGGCTCAGCGGGGAGCCTGCTTCTCCCTCTCCCTCTGCCTCTCTCCCTGCTCATGCTCTCTCTCGCTCTCTCTCTCTCTCCCTGTATCTCTGTGTCTCAAATGAATAAATAAAATCTTCAAAAAAAAAGTCATCATTTAAAAAAAAAAAAA
>NW_027958288.1:0-212 GCF_054177405.1 Leptonychotes weddellii
CACTGACCTGTGGACTTAAAACACAAGTTGTCTGTCCTCACACACGCAACATACAATGGTGAAACTTGGATAGGATATCCACAACAAACACTCCTATTTTTAAAAGTAATATATAATAGTCACTGGTCCATAGCAGTTCTGGAACCCTGCAGGGCAAATGTTGTCCAGTCTTCAAACTGGTTCTGAAACTTAAATGATTACTTGCTAACTGC
>NW_027958289.1:0-212 GCF_054177405.1 Leptonychotes weddellii
CTCAGTAGATTATGCAAAAAATATATATGTCCCTATGATAGTTTCCATTTATTAATCTATATATGCCATGCACTATGCTAAGAATTTTACATATATTATCTCATTTACATAACAACTGTATGAATTGAGTGCTAGTGTTAGCCCAATTTTCTGGATGAGAAAACTGAGGCTTAGAGAGAATTAAAAACTTACCCAAACCTCTGCTGCTGCCC
>NW_027958290.1:0-212 GCF_054177405.1 Leptonychotes weddellii
AAATGGGCCAAGAACCCGCCTCCCTCACGATGGCCAGGACCACATTTCTTTCCCCCATGGGTCTCTCTCTGGAGGCTAGCCCAGCACCAGGGGAGAGCCACCTACTGAATGAATGAATGAATGAATGAATGAGTGTCATGAGGGTTCATGGCGCTGATCTACATGACCCCGTGTGTTTCCTGTAGGTGTTCCTGTGATTCTCCTAGGGGAAT
>NW_027958291.1:0-1196 GCF_054177405.1 Leptonychotes weddellii
GAACCAAAGACTATGTAAGCCAGCAGAGGATAAATATAATAAAGATGATTAGAAGTTCTAAAAATAAGATTGCCTCAACTCTCTCTCAAGTTATCCCAAATAGCATATGTTTGGATGGTTTCCTAATGCAGTTTTTCAGAACTTCATCATCAATTCTTTACTTAATTTGAAGCGTAGACCTCAAGATCTACTTCAGTCTCAAAATATATTTATTACCTACCAGGAGCATAAATTATGGGGTATATTTTTCAAATAGTTGTTTCTCCAAAAGAGTTGGGGATCCATGTATAAAAAAAAAAGTGGATTTTCATGGTATAGCCTTAAGTGATCCATGTCTAGAAAAGTGGATTTTCATGGTGTAGTCTTAAGTGGTCCAGGTAGAGGGGGAAGCTGAAAGCACCATACTTTGGTAGTAGTGTTATTATGTTATTTGATAATCAGTAAAAGATTAATATTCCACTGGGGTAAGTGCTAACTTGCAATGGGACACAGGAGTCTAAATTCTCTGTTACTGGCACTTAATGACATTGTGAACTGTTGAGAACATCTGACATTGTTTAACCCAACAGAGATCCAGTGTGGTTTTTCATGGCCAGAACTTGATTAGGGGACAGACAAGTAAGAAGATAGAAGAATCTGGCCTTGACTTTTGAAAAAAAAAATGATTCTGATAGTATGAGGTTATTTTTAATTGGATATCTATGACTATAAGTTAGATATGGTCATTGTGCAAATATAAGCATCCCTAGAAGCTTTCCTGTAGTAATTTTATAAGGGTTACTCCTAGTCTGTGTCTGGCATAGACTTTATACTTGTAAGAGCTTATAATAAGGTTTTAGACTGTTTTTAAATATACACTGCCATAGTTTAGTTAATCTGCTATTCAAAATCTTCTTGAATTCTACTCCTTAGAAGTAGAGGTATAGGACTTGCTGTCTATTGAATTTTATGATCAGTTTAAGTACCTCCCCTGTGAAATGGGTTTGTCAGTCATTGACAGTTAAAAAGGCAATCCACAACAAGGAATAAAATTATTTAAATTTTTCATTATGATGTAATTAAATTCATTTTTTGATAGAGTTGATTAATGTAAAAATAAGCACACAATTCGTAGGTGGCATTCATATCAATTTCCTCTTACTACACAGTCAAAAAAATCAAATTTGTCATAGTCTCTCTTTTCCCCTGGGGCATGT
>NW_027958292.1:0-212 GCF_054177405.1 Leptonychotes weddellii
CTGAATACCACAATGGGTTAGGTTAATATCCACTTTCTCATAGAGACAATAAAAAGAAAAAAAGAAAAATTTTTTTTCCTTTGTGATGAGAACTTTTAGGATTTACTCTCTTAACTATATGCCACACAGCAGTGCTAGCTATAGTCATGAAACTGTATATGACAACCCTAGTTCTTCTCTATCTTATAACTGGAATTTTATACTCTTGTGAC
>NW_027958293.1:0-212 GCF_054177405.1 Leptonychotes weddellii
CAGTTCCATCCATGTCGTTGCAAATGGCAAGATCTCATTCCTTTTGATGGCTGCATAATATTCCATTGTATATATATACCACATCTTCTTTATCCATTCATCTGTCGATGGACATCTTGGCTCTTTCCACAGTTTGGCTAACAATGGGACTATTGACATTTGGGCTAGATGGTTCTAGGGCTAGACACGTGTGTGTGTGTGTGTGTGTGTGC
>NW_027958294.1:0-212 GCF_054177405.1 Leptonychotes weddellii
GTACCTGGGGTCCCCCACGGCCAGGCTGCGGGCCCGGTGCTGGGGCTGAGCGACAGCCAAGACACACCCTGCCCTCAAGGGCCCACCAGCTGACTGGGAGACCACCCGCTGGAAAGGCCTCGACACAGTGGCTCAAGTGCCCCCAGGGCCACGATGCCCATCCACACGGCCACGCCTGCACCCCAAAACACAAACCACTGACTGGGGATTCA
>NW_027958295.1:0-212 GCF_054177405.1 Leptonychotes weddellii
AACCTGAATCTATGTGTTTGTGTGTGTACCCCATGGATGGGAGTCCCTGTTGGCAGGATACTCCATATAATATGCAATTGTTCCATTTGAGAGATTCAGTGACACAGAACTGGAGATGGAGAGGTGTTGTGAGAGACCCTAGAGATGGAGCTGGCCACTGAGTGAGGACTGGAGAAGTGGGGCCCCCTCCAACCCAAGCAGGAGAGACGTGT
>NW_027958296.1:0-212 GCF_054177405.1 Leptonychotes weddellii
CTGCTTTATGACCTCTCTCACTTGGATGCTCTTCTTTGAGTTCGGTCTCCTTTTCATTCCCAAACTCCAGGAAGGGCAGACAGTGGTATATTGTTCGTCTCTGTGTTTCGGGGTCCACTCGTTACAGTTTGGTAAACTTGAGCATCGGAAGAGCGAACAGTGGGAGGGGTGCCAGTTCCAATGGAGAGCAAGAGTGAGGCTGTCTTCTGGGC
>NW_027958297.1:0-212 GCF_054177405.1 Leptonychotes weddellii
AATTTTAACCATATTTTCATGTACAATTCACTGGCTTTACGTACATTGACAATGCTGTGCAACTATCATTAGCATCCATTCCAGAACTTTCTGACCACGGATTTTGTGGAGAGTACCATCAGTGAGGGGGGTCCCAAAGAACATATATTGACAGATCTGCGAGATGATGTTCAGGGTCACAGCAGGGGATGCCTGGGACACTAGGAGCACTC
>NW_027958298.1:0-212 GCF_054177405.1 Leptonychotes weddellii
ACACATACCACTTACACACACACACACCCCACATACCCCCTCCACCCACATCTCCTGCACAAACACATACACACACACCACACACACCCCCTCCACGTACACCTCTACACACACACCACACACACACACACACCACACACACCCTCCACACACACCCCTTCCACACACCCCACCCCAGACACACCACACATACACCCCCACACACACATACC
>NW_027958299.1:0-212 GCF_054177405.1 Leptonychotes weddellii
AGCTCCCCCTCCCCGTTTTTTTAAGGCCTTCAACTAATTGGATGAGGCCCACCCACATCAGAGACGGTAATCTGCAATACTTAGTCTGCCACTTAAATGTTAACCTCATCCAAAGCACCTTCACAAAAACACCCAGAATTATGTTTGGCCTAATACCTTAGCACTCCGTGGCCAGTCACATGGACACATAAAATTAGCCATCACAGAAGGTG
>NW_027958300.1:0-212 GCF_054177405.1 Leptonychotes weddellii
CAACAAAACTAGGAGCTGGTTCTTTGAAAGAATTAATAAAATTGATAAACCCCTAGCCAGACTTATCAAAAAGAAAAGAGAAATGAACCAAGTAGATAAAATCACAAATGAAAGAAGATCACAACCACCACCTCAGAAATATAGTTATAAGAGAATATTATGAGCAACTGTAGGCCAACAAATTAGGCAATCTTGAAGACATGGATAAATTC
>NW_027958301.1:0-212 GCF_054177405.1 Leptonychotes weddellii
AGAGCCTGGTGGGGGGTATTGAGGAGGGCACGTTCTGCATGGAGCACTGGGTGTTATGCACAAACAATGAATCATGGAACACTACATCTAAAACTAATGATGTAATGTATGGGGATTAACATAACAATAAAAATTTTTTTAAAAATTCCACATATGAGTGTAATCATATGGTATTTGTCTTTCTCTGACTGACTTACATCATTTAGCATAAT
>NW_027958302.1:0-1196 GCF_054177405.1 Leptonychotes weddellii
AAATATGTCCCCAATTCTCTAAAATACTAACACCAGTAATAAGTAGCACACCACAAAAAAACAAAGGCTGGAAAGATATACCCAAAATAATCAGTAGTTGCTCAAGTTGGTTGTTGGAGATTATAGGAGACCCTTATTTTTATATGTGTCCTTCGTATATTCCCTAATTTTTTAGAAGATTATATTTGAGAGAGAGAGAACGCGCACACAGGAGCAGGGGCAGGGCAGAGGGAGACCCATGGCTCAGGGCTCAATGCCGGGCTCAACCTGGGGCTCAGTCCCAGGACCCCAAGATCATGAACTGAGCCGAAGGCAGAGGCTTCATCGGCTGAGCCACCCAGACGTCCCTGTATATTCCCTAATATTCCTTGTATTCCCTAATATTCCCTGTATTTCCTTGATTTTTGCCACGTCGGCAGTTCGTATCATTTCATCCGAAAACCTGCCCTGTGAGTTCACTGTTCCTGGAATTCCCGTTTTCCTGGTGAGGGCACTGAGGCCAAAAGAAACTTAAGGAAATTACCCAGGATAATAGTGGTTGTTCCTTTGGCATTAAAACGCAAGTTGATTTCATCGATCAGATGTATCAAACGTGTTAGTAACCATATTAACTAATGTTAACTTCATTAATTTAAGATTAATATTAACAACTGTTTAGTAATTAAAATAATATTAAAAATTTTAAATGTTAATAAATAATGCAACCATTAACTAATATATCAACTATATCAAAATTATATAGAAATAGGTCACCAGTCATTACACCCTAATAGAAGTCAGTTCGGGAGCCTGCTGCCGGAACTCTTGCCCACCTGAGCCCTCCCTCGCAGGTGCTGTATCACTGAGAACAGCTGATCTTCAGAACCCCTGGCCTGGCCTTCTCAGCTCTCCCCCCTCGTTCACACATCCCTCTGTCGCTGTCTGCAGGCTGCCCCCTCCCTTTAATCAGTCCCCAGACCACCTTGTGCTCGGCCTCCAAGTGTTCCAGAAAGGCCATTTAATAAAGAATGGACTAAATGCTACTTTCCGTTAATGTATATATTCTAGTCAATATTCCTGAAATGTGGAAACTTTTCAAAAGCCTAAGAATGGATTTTAAAAAGTGAAACCATAGGGGGCGCCTGGGTGGCTCAGATGGTTAAGCGTCTGCCTTCGGCTCAGGTCATGATCCCAGGGTCCTGGGATCGAGTCCCACG
>NW_027958303.1:0-212 GCF_054177405.1 Leptonychotes weddellii
CCTCACTGAAATGGACAGATCATCTAAGCAAAAGATCAACAAGGAAATAAAGACTTTAAATGACACACTGGACCAAGTGGACTTCACAGATGTATTTAGAACATTCCAACCCAAAGCAACAGAATACACATTCTTTTCTAGTGCCCATGGAACATTCACCAGAATAGATCACATCCTAGGTCACAAATCAGGTCTCAACCAGTACCAAAAGA
>NW_027958304.1:0-212 GCF_054177405.1 Leptonychotes weddellii
AAAAAATAAAAAACTTCAGAAAAAATAAAACCATGTCCAGAATTTCTATAATATATTGTCTAAAAAGTTTAATTTTTTTTTATTCTTAAGTTAATCCCCATACATTACATCATTAGTTTTAGATGAAGTGTTCCATGATTCATCGTTTGTGCATAACACCCAGTGCTCCATGCAGAATGTGCCCTCCTCAATACCCACCACCAGGCTAACCC
>NW_027958305.1:0-212 GCF_054177405.1 Leptonychotes weddellii
GTTCAGAAGGCTGCATCAGGAGGCAGGAGACCTAGATCTGGGCCTTAGTCTTCCTATTCTAGGATGAGGCTGGAACTCAGATCACCTACATGCTCTTTCGGCTCCAATTCTGAGGCAGGGGCTCAGGGCAGGGGATGCAGAGAGGCTGGGTCACTGGCCTGCTCCCGCCTGCCAAGCTCTGGGCTCCCCCCGCCCACCCAGCCCGGTCCCCA
>NW_027958306.1:0-212 GCF_054177405.1 Leptonychotes weddellii
ATATATTGATTTGCTACATATTTCTAATTTTTGTTGTTAAAGACATTATATTCTTCAAATATTATTAATGATGCCTTGGGGATTAATCAAAGGAAAGACTCAAGGAAAGAATAAGCAACCCTTTTGATTCTCTTATCTTTCTACTTATCTCCCATCTCATTATTAATAGGACAGTTTCCAGAATATGGGCAGAAAAAACGGAAAGGAAATTA
>NW_027958307.1:0-212 GCF_054177405.1 Leptonychotes weddellii
ATACATGGTGACCGGGTGCCTGGGTGGCTCAGTTGGTTAAGCGACTGCCTTCGGCTCAGGTCATGATCCTGGAGTCCCGGGATCGAGTCCCGCATCGGGCTCCCTGCTCAGCGGGGAGTCTGCTTCTCCCTCTGACCCTCCTCCCTCTCATGCTCTCTGTATCTCATTCTCTCTGTCTCAAATAAATAAATAAAAAATCTTTAAAAAAAAAA
>NW_027958308.1:0-212 GCF_054177405.1 Leptonychotes weddellii
AGGGGGTGGTGAGGGATGCGCAGAATTCATTAAGTCATGAGGAGTAAAGGAGGTTATTAAGATGAAATTAAGGAAATAGTATGCAAAACCAAGCTCAGTAAACTAAATAAACCCAGGGATTTGAGTGTCCAAAAGCCAAGTAGCTATGTCACCTTGAAAAGGATTGTATGAGGGCGCCTGGGTGGCTCAGTTGGTTAAGCGACTGCCTTCGG
>NW_027958309.1:0-212 GCF_054177405.1 Leptonychotes weddellii
ATCTGCCATTTCTGCACATCTTTTGAGCAAAAGGCACCAACAGCTTTATTCAAGGATGTTTGCAAAGCTGTTCCTGGGCAGGGGGCAGATTTGTTTAAATTCCAGGATTCTAAAGCTAGAGACATTCCTGGGTGAGGATGGTAATGTCTCTGGAGGTAGAGACAGGCAGATTTGTTAGGGATCTCCTCTCTTTGAAGATTGGGGCTTTCTTG
>NW_027958310.1:0-212 GCF_054177405.1 Leptonychotes weddellii
CACAATGCTGGGAATGGTACAGCCATCTTGCTACCATCATAATTGTGTTTGGGACTGCCTGAGAAACGTCCAGTCTATGTGCATGTTAAAAATAATCTTTCTTGGGGCACCTGAGTGGCTCAGTCATTAAGCGTCTGCCTTCGGCTCAGGTCATGATCCCAGGGTTCTGGGATCGAGCCCCACATCGGGCTCCCTGCTCTGCGGGAAGCCTG
>NW_027958311.1:0-212 GCF_054177405.1 Leptonychotes weddellii
GGACTGAAAACAATGAGCGGGGAGTTGACGGGATCTATCCTGCTTTGTATCCCAGGGGATGGAGCCCTGACACGGAAGTTAGATTTCGCCCAGTCTTTCTTGCTAATGGAACAGCACTGCAGGCTGAAGTTGTACATTTCACAAAGCCCCCTAGTTTCAGAGTGTTGGAGAAACCGAGCAGCACCGTGAGAAGATCCCATTTCTGTACAGCA
>NW_027958312.1:0-212 GCF_054177405.1 Leptonychotes weddellii
TCATATTCTTTTTAAAAAATTTTTTTTCTTTTTTCTTTCTTTCCCTTTCTTTTCCCCTGGTTTCAGGTCTCCTTTGATTTGTTTAGTGTATATTTTTCTGGGGTCGTTGTTACCCTGTTAGCATTTTGTTATCTCATTCATCTATTGTCTTCAGGACAAGATGACAAGATGGAAAATATCACCTCAAAAAAAAAAAAAAGAACCAAGAGGCA
>NW_027958313.1:0-1196 GCF_054177405.1 Leptonychotes weddellii
CATTCAACCTTTTCTTCCCACAAAGCATGTGCTGAACGTAATGGCTGCCAAAGGGAGAATATGCTGGGTGCTTCTTGTCCTGTGGTGCACCCACTCTAGTTAACACGTAAGGAGAGATGGTCAGAGTGAGTCTTACCATCAAATACGGCACGGCTGTATTGAGTGGTTGATGCCAAAGGCTTACAAGTTGTGTCAAACTTGTTGCCATAGTTCCCAATGCTGACTTCAAACTGAATGGCCTCACCAACATCTTGCAACATGGTGGCTGAATGGAACACTGCAGACAGGCTATACTTCCGTCTTCGTTGGTATTTCTATAAAGTATGAGCAGACATGAGACTCAGTGAAACTTGTTTTGCTCTTATTTATATGTGGGTTTCTAGCAGGTGTATTTTAAACCTAATAATCAGTGTTGAATTAAATGCCAGTAGAAAATGTTCTTAAATCTAGCAGTTTCTCTTGTACTCATTCAAGTGGGCAAAGATAGAAGTACCAGGATGTTCACTGCAGTGCTGACTGAAAGAGAAAAAAATGAAAACAATACAAATGTCTATCAGTAAGTCACCGGTTAAACAAATTATGTTACATTCATATAACGGAATAAAGTTAATAAAAAGACAGGTAGATCCATATGTGCAAACATGGAAAAAAGACACTTTTAGGTGAACCCATTGAATATATATTTTAATATTGGCATATGCATGAAGGAAGTCTGGAAGAATAGAAATAAAATTGTTAACAGTTACGTTGGGGAAGGTAGAGCGATTATGGCTAACCTCACTTTTTGCCTTTTTAATTGTTTGAATTATTAAGTATTAATTTTCTAATCAAAAACAAAGATTTTTTTTAACAATAAAGATTTTTAATGTAAGATTTTAAAAATAAGTGAATTTAGGTGAACTTATTTTTCTGTTTTCTAAAATAGAAATCAAACATTGTTTTTTTCCTTTCTTTCTTTTTAAAAGAACTACTGGCTTACTGAGTGTATGTGTATGTGAGGGAGCCGAACAGAGGGCCAACAATGACCACACTGAGGATCTTTCAGCCTAGCAGACACGACCACGAGCCCTTCAGGCCTTCCTTCATCTGGGCACATAAAGTCTCTTGAATCTACTTCCTTCCCCGAATCCTTGCTCAGATGGCATCTCTCGTTCTTTGTGGATCATATCCCCACTGATCTTTGGGTACCTTGCCTT
>NW_027958314.1:0-212 GCF_054177405.1 Leptonychotes weddellii
CACACACATTTTAGGATATAATGTTCTTTTTTCTAATATACAACAGTTTCCATATTTTTTTAGTAGGACCCAGAAATCATGGGGGAGAAGATAAAAATAAACATTTATAAAACAAAATGACTCTTTTACAATACCTCTTGATCTAGTCTGTTGCTCATACGTAGGGGATTCAATAGTCCTGATCTTCAGACCTTCAAAAGGTTCTTAGAGAA
>NW_027958315.1:0-212 GCF_054177405.1 Leptonychotes weddellii
CAAACCTCTGAGCCGGGCCCAGCCGGCCTCGTTCGATGTGCCAGGAGGCCCCGAATGTGCTCGGATCGATGATGACTCCCTCATTGTGCATTCCTTGGAAAAGCTGAACAAAATGAGTGAGAACTCCCTACCGTCGTTCTCATCGAAACTGAGGTCCAGCACGTTGTCTCCCCCAGGGAAGGTAGGAGTGAGGGACAGCCTCCCCTCGGTCA
>NW_027958316.1:0-212 GCF_054177405.1 Leptonychotes weddellii
GGAGCCGGGTGAGGGGTATTGAGGAGGGCACATTCTGCATGGAGCACTGGGTGTTATGCACAAACAATGAATCATGGAACACTACATCTAAAACTAATGATGTAATATATGGGGATTAACATAAGAATAAAAAAAAAAGATTAGGATTCTGACAGTGGAGGAAATTCACCCAAGATTCAGTCTAAAAACACACATGTACACTCCAAACAGAA
>NW_027958317.1:0-212 GCF_054177405.1 Leptonychotes weddellii
TCAGGACTGTTTTGTAAAGCGAGGCGGGCTAGACAGCGTGAGCTGCAGTTTCGTGGGCGCAGGGGTCACAGCGTGGGGACACAGCGGCACTGCTCTGGGGTGAATGACAGCTCAATAAAGCACTGCTTTTATTTTTTGCAGTCTTCAGTTTGAGAAAGGTGAGAAATACTGTTTTAAATAAATGAGATTCATACCCTTGGAAAAAAAAAAAA
>NW_027958318.1:0-212 GCF_054177405.1 Leptonychotes weddellii
CTTTGCTTTCAGGATGGTTTGAAGCAAGTTTCTCTCACCTCATTCCAGAGACAGTCTGCTAATCTGTGGCCAGGCTTTGAAGTCCAACGTTGCAGCATCCCTACCATGTTCTCTAGGACCTCTGATGGCTGGGGTGGTGTTCTTACCCAAGTATTTACTACCAGTGCTGGCCTAGGAAAGGAGACATGGGTGCTATAGAGTTTAGATGCTTA
>NW_027958319.1:0-212 GCF_054177405.1 Leptonychotes weddellii
CTCCCTCTCCCACTCCCCCTGCTTGTGTTCCCTCTCTCGCTGTGTCTCTCTCTGTCAAATAAGTAAATAAAATCTTCAAAAAAAAAACAACACTTATTTACACTTAGTGATTATATTCCTGTAAGTTCTTTTCTCTTAAATACATAAGAACAAAGGACTTGAAACCTATAAAATTCTTCATCATTATTTATTACAAATAAATCTATTTTTCA
>NW_027958320.1:0-212 GCF_054177405.1 Leptonychotes weddellii
GATTTCCAATCACTTGATGATTCAAAATAGAGGAGGTGTTATACATACCTTATTTTACGAGAGTATTCGTTGATGGAGATGGTATTCACATGACCCTTTGTTTTGGCACATTAGAAAATGTGTCTCCTATTTCCAAGCAGTGTGATCCGTGCTTTTGTTTGGATCCATCTCGTTGAATTTCTAAAGTAACCCCACATAGCTGGAAATATCCC
>NW_027958321.1:0-212 GCF_054177405.1 Leptonychotes weddellii
CTCTGGTACTTTTTGTTTTGAGTACACCTATCCTACCTGACAGGGTCCCACTCTTATCACCTCACTTAATCTTTTTTTTTATTATTATGTTATGTTAGTCACCATACATTACATCATTAGTTTTTTTTTTTTATTCTTATGTTAATCCCCATACATTACATCATTAGTTCTAGATGAAGTGTTCCATGATTCATTGTTTGTGCATAACACCC
>NW_027958322.1:0-212 GCF_054177405.1 Leptonychotes weddellii
CTTTTCTTCGATCTCCTGTTGAGTTTGTAGGTGTTCAGAATGGTTTGATCCCTATCCAGCTGAATTCCTGAGAGGAGACGAAATCCAGGTCTCCTACTCCTCCGCCATCTTGCTCCGCTCCCCCCACAGGGCTCCATTTTCACTCTAGCTTCATACCTGCTCAGACCCTTCTATCACGGATGAGGATGATGAGGGACCAGGAGGGATCAAGC
>NW_027958323.1:0-212 GCF_054177405.1 Leptonychotes weddellii
ACAGAGTGAGGACGCCCCCTCTCCAGAGACGTGGGGCGCAGCGATTTAGGAGGGTGGTGACCGACACACTCTCTGCTCCTCATTTCACACCAATATTGCGAAGTAGTTACACTGCAGTCTTATCTCCTCCCCTGGACCTGAATTGCCCGAGCACCTCTGTGGTACTGGTGTTCCTTCCTTCCTTCCTTCCTTCCTTCCTCCCTCCCTCCTTC
>NW_027958324.1:0-12438 GCF_054177405.1 Leptonychotes weddellii
GGCGCCTGGGTGGCTCAGTTGGTTAAGCGACTGCCTTCGGCTCAGGTCATGATCCTGGAGTCCCGGGATCGAGTCCCGCATCGGGCTCCCTGCTCGGCAGGGAGTCTGCTTCTCCCTCTCCCACTCCCCGTTTGTGTTCCCTCTCTCGCTGTGTCTTTCTCTGTCAAATAAATAAATAAAATCTTAAAAAAAAAAAAAAGATTGTATCATGTGTCCTACCATTTCACATTCCTGACCTAACCGCTAAAAGGCACTGGGGCAATGTTGGGCAGTGGATACAGAAGCTGCGGGGTAACTGATTCTGAGGTTCAAAAAGGAGAAATTACTGGATTTGTTCTCTCTAGCTCTTCTGCCACCCCCTATGTCTACTCCATGATCAGCATTATCATTGCTAGCACTTATGTAGTGCCAAGCCCTGTTCCCGTCCGGAAACCTGTTACACAGAGGTTGAGCAATTGCTTGAGGACACATAGCTATTAAGTGTCTTGTTCCTGATTTTAGGAGGAAAGCAGTTTTTCCTAAAGTATGATGTTAGCTCTACATATTTATTGCTGTCCTTTACCAGGTTAAGTTCCTTTACATTCCTAGTTGGCTGACAGTTTTTATCAGGACTAGATATTGGATTTTAGCAAGTGGTTTTTCTGCATGTATTGAGATGATCATATGGTTTTTCTTTTTCAGTCTGTTAATATGGTGAATTACATTAAATTTTTAATGTTATGCTAAGCCATCACTAGGTCATGATGTATTAGCCTTTTAATATATTGTTGGATTTCATCTGTTAATTTTGTTAAGTTTTGCATCTATGTTCCTGAGTGATAGGCATCTGTAGTTTTCTTGTACATCTCTGCCCCTTCTCTGCAAACTGCATGAAGTTGTCCTTCAGCTCACTGACGTTTTGAGGTATTTTTGTCCAGCCTTTTTTTCCCTTTCTGTGTTTCATATTGGATCCTTTCTGTTGATAAGTCTTCAAATATACTAATCTTTTGTTCTGTAATGTTAAGTCAGCTATTAATCTCATCCAGTGTATTTTTCATCTCAAATGTATTTTTTCATCTTCAGAAATGGATTTGGGTCTTTTTAAATATCTTCCATGTCTCCATATAGTATGCTCAATCTTTACTTACCTTTTTGAAAATATGGAGTAGTTATAACAATTATTTTGATGTTCTTGTCTACTAGTTCTAGGATCCATGTCATTTCTAGGGTCCATTTCTTTTGATTAGTTTCTCTCCTCATAATGAGTCATATTTTCTTCTTTGCATGGCTGTTAATTTTTTATTGGATGCTAAACACTGTGAATTTTACTTTAGGGTGCTGGATATTTTTGTATTCATATATATATATTCTTGAGCTTTGTTTTGGGATACAGTTAACTTACTTGGAAACAGTTTGATCTGTTAGAGGCTTGCTTTTTGGCTTTCTTAAGCAGAACCAGAACAGCCTTATCTAACTGTTCCATAAAATTAAATTCATCTAGAGTGTAACTTTATTCCATGTGTTACTTTTATTGGCCTTCTCTTTGTATTAGATTTATTCATGTGTTTTGAAATTTTGGTTTGCAACCTAAATTTTAGTAAAAGTTTTCTTCCCTACCCTTTGTCATCACCCTTGCTGTTTAACCATTTTACAATTGTCTCCAACCCAATTCCTAGATGCTCCCCAGTCAAGGACCAGGTATTACAATGACAGTTCTGTTCCATATTGATACTGGCCTAACCCAGTTCCTGGATTCAAATTATGAAACTCGCTCTGGCTCTTGTTTTGAGTGGACAACCTATAAGGTCCTTTTACTATGGGGAGGCTTACTTGCCACTGCCTGCTGCCAGACTCAGAACCCATCAAACCATGGCATCAGCCTTACTCATTACTTTATATTTCTTTCCCTTTTCAGAACCATAATGATTTGTCTTTGAACCCACTATGTCTCTTTTTTTTTACGTTTTATTATTAAAATTTTCAAACATACAGAAAACTTGAAAAAATTATACAATGAACATATTATGCCCATCACTTAGGTTCTACAATCAGTATTTTGCTATAGAGTCTTTATTACGTATTTGTCTGTCTTATTTCTTGATCACTTCAAAGTAAGTTGTTACTCTTCCCATATACACTAAAGCATTACATATTATTAACTGGAGCTCAACATTTGGGTTTTTTTGTTTTGTTTTGTTTTTTGGAGGGGAGGGAGAGGAAAAGGGGGGCGGGGCAGAGGGAGAGAGAGCCTGATGTGGAGCTCAATCTCACGACCCTGAGATCATAACTTGAGCCGAAACCAAGAGTCGGATGCTTAACCGACTGAGCCACCTAGGTGTCCGTCAACATTTGTTTTTGTTTATAGTTCCTTTTTTTCTTTTGAAGTAATATTTACACACAATGAAATATACAAGTCTTCAGTGTTATCAAACACATCATCTATACTCAAACCTCTTCTCAAGATGTACAATATTACCATCACCAGAGAAAGTTTTCTCATGCTCTTTCCTGGTCAGTCCATACCCCTCCACCCCACAGAAGCAACCATTGCCCTGTTTTTTTATTTCTACTATGGATTAGTTTTGCCTGCTTTTGAATTTTATATTACAGAATCATATAGCGTTGTACTCCTTTGTGTAAGACTTCTTTTGCTCAGCATGTTGTTTTTGAGATTTATCCATGTGGCTGTAGCAATAATTTATTCCTTTTCATTGCTGAATACTACTATTCCTTTGTTTCAACACACCACAGTTTGTTTGCTCATTTCAGTGTGGTCTTTTTTGATTTCTCTGTTTATTTTTTATCCATCACTACTAAGTGTCTGGAGAGAAGAGAGTGCATCAGAGTATGAATGCCATCTTAACCTAAAGTCCCCTCATTTAACTAATGTGTATTCATTTTAAGTTACTTTTTTTAATTGAGTGAACTTAGCTGCTTTCTAATTTGATAAGGAATTGAGTTTGGTCCCTTTCATTTTCCTTCTCATCTGTTCAATGTGCATTTTCACAGTTTTACATGAAATTTAAAAGTAGAAAATATGTTATATAAATGAAGTGCTGTAGGGGCGCCTGGGTGGCTCAGTCGGTTAAGCGACTGCCTTCGGCTCAGGTCATGATCCTGGAGTCCCGGGATCGAGTCCTGCATCGGGCTCCTTGCTCAGCGAGGAGTCTGCTTCTCCCTCTGACCCTCCCCCCTCATGCTCTCTCTCTCTCTCATTCTCTCTCTCTCAAATAAATAAAAAAAAAAAAATTAAAAAAAAAAATGAAGTGCTGTATTTGGTGTTTAAAAGTTATCCTGTTCCAGCACTGGGTGTATCATGGAACACTACATCAAAAACTAATGATGTAATGTACGGTGACTAACATAATAAAATAAAATTAATTTAAAAAAAAGTTCTCCTGTTCCATAAATAATATCAAATAGTCTACATATTAAATATGAATTTGTTTTTTATATCAATTTAAAAATTGAATAATTCTCATATTTTTGCTGTTTGTACAATTTCTGTAATGACTGCACTACTTTGTTATCAGCAATAATATTAACAATAGAACTCTTTATTTTCAGGAGTATGTCAATTCAGCCAGCTGAACGATATATTGCAATTGTATAGGGCCTCTAATCTCTCAACTCTAGATTAATTCTGTAATATAATGTAAACTGAATAAATTGATCTCTTGTTGTGGTGCATATGTTAAAAGGAATAACTAATGAAGCACAACATACTTCACATAAAGTTTCAGTATTTGATAGAATTATGTATTATTTTATTTTTATTTTTCTTCAGGTTTGGTTGGGATGTTCCAGTAATTTTGAGAAATTCAGAAGAAACCCAATTCAACACAAGAGTTTTCAAAAAGCAAATGAGACAAGTCAAGAATCCTTTTGGCTTAGAGATCACTAATCCATCTTCAGCTTCAATTACAAGTTGGTGGCTATTTTCCAAAGATCATTTTCTTTCTGTGCCCCTTTCTTAGCATTTTTCTTTCTATATGCTTTCTCTTCATTAGAATTAACAAGTATTTATTGAGCACCTATTTTATTCTGGGAGCTGTACTATGTAGTACTTTGTACTACAGATATAAAGACTAATAATTCACCAAACTTGCTCCTCAGGAATTTATCAACTAACAAACAGAGGCATTCGTGTGAGAAGAATAAAGTATCTTAACTGTTAATAAGAGAAGTTTGCGGGACGCCTGGGTGGCTCAGTCGGTTAAGCAGCTGCCTTCGGCCCAGGTCATGATCCCAGGGTCCTGGGATCGAATCCCACATTGGGCTCCTTGCTCAGCAGGGAACCTACTTCTCCCTCTCTCTCCCTCTGCTTGTGCTCTCTCTGTCAAATAAATAAAAAATCTTTAAAAAAAAAATAAAAAAATAAGAAGTTTGTTAGGACACTGCCATTTTCATGGGTCTTAAGTGCAGTGAGAAATGTATGGATCGTATAGCATAAACAGTTACTGGAAGGTTGCTAACCTTCTCAAGAACAAGTGTTTTTAATCTGAAATTATGGTATTTTGGGTATAAGTTATTTTGGTATAAGATGTTATTTTGGCAGATGGTAATAATAGATAATAGTTGTTTGTTTCTGCACTTACTTGGAAAAATAAATTGTCTGCAAGACTATCTAGGAACCACTGGAGTGAAAGAAAGAGAGGGAGGGAGGAAAGAAGGACGGGAAGAAAGAAAGAGAGAAAGAAAGAAATGGTTTAAGTTTGCTGAGGTGGGGAGGCATATTCAGGAAAAGCTTCATTGAAGAATGTGCTGAGTCTATCTTATTTATTTATTTATTTATTTTTGAGTAGAGTCTTGAAAGATAAGTAGGTGTTTATCTCATGGGCTTGGGAGATATTCTAGGTAGAGGGAGAAGCATGAACAAAGCACTGATATAGAAACAGAATAATGCAGTAGAGAAACAATAGTGATTTGTTGTGGATAAAACACAGGGTGGGACAGGTAAGAGAGAAGAGTGGGAGAAGGTTCTTTGCAGGGGCTCTCCACAGACAGATCCTCCTACCAGGATAAAGAATACGGGAGGAGCAGCAGGTTCTGGAAGAAAGGTAATGACTTCAGTTTTGAACTTCTGGACTTTGGAGTGGGCAGTTCTAGGTACAGCTCCATGGCTTTACAAAGATTTCTGGGCTGAGACCCTATCACCTTTTACATGTGCTCAGATTCCTGGGATCTTAAAAACAATCCCAAACTTTCTCAACTTTTTATCTTATTGTAACTACTGCCCTCTTTCTCTTCCCTTCACAGCCATGCTTCTCAAAAGCAGGTTGCATTTGCCTTCTTCCCTTAGCCTGCTCTACTTTCACTCCTCAGATCAGTGCAGTCTGACTTTTGCCTATATCCCTCTACTGAAATGGTTTTCCCCCAGGTCACTGATCATCACTTCTGCCCCAACCCTGACCCCCAGCAGTCATAAAATCCAGTGCACACTTTGTAGGCCTGAGTTAACATTATCTCTGCAGAGTTTAACAGTTGAACAATCCTTCCTTCTTGATACCCTGCTCCCTAGGCTTCTGTGACCCTTCTTGTATAGTCATCTTCCTGTCTCTAACTTCCAGAATCACATGTCAAAAATCAGTGTACTGGGGTACCTGGGTGGCTCAGTTGGTTAAATGTTCGACTCTTGATTTCGGCTCAGGTCATCATCTCAGAGTTGTGAGATCGAGCCCTTGAGTTGGGTTCTGTGCTCAGCATGGAGTCTGCTAGAGGTTCTTTCTTTCTCTCTTTCCCTCTGCCCTTCCTCCTGCTGACATGCGCTCTATAAATAAACAAGTAAATAAATAAGTAAATAAATAAATAAAATCTTTTAAAAAAAATCAGTGTACTTAGTCAATAGGGATTATCAACCTTAAGTAAATACTAATTCATAATGAAGAAGTACAAAGTTTCTTATTCTTCCTTAGCTGTAAATGCTATACTATCACCCTATGAATTGAAGAGAACTAAGGACCTCTTTTTTTCCCCTCTAATGGTAGATAAGGGGTTCATTCTGACATTTTTCATTTGGGAAGACCAAATTTCAAGATAGGACAGAGAAAATTAACCTGTTTAGAAAACATGCCTAATTAAAATGTACAGAACAATGGTAGTTTAGTGACCTCTGACCTCTGTGGTCAGGTCTTGGACCTTCTGCCATGTCACATTGGGGTCTTGAGTAGGACTGCCAATACAAAAAGCCGCCAATACAAAAGTGTCCTTCCTGCTACATAGTTCCACAAGCCGGGAAATGCTGAAAAACAGAAAAATTGTGAGCAAACACAGGATACTTGTGAGCTAGAAAGTGTGAGGAAATCCACCAGTCTTCCTTTCAGGCAGAAATAGTATCAAAAATTGCCCCCCTTGCATCCCTGTAAATGTTCTAAGCAAATGAAAATATATCCAGTAAATAGAAGACCTCTCAGCTGCCAAGCAACTTTCATGCAGCATTACCAAAGTACACAAAAATTTTTTTAAATGTGTGGATTTATAGCATGCTTATTGAAGTATTTTAATTTTTTTTTTTAAGATTTTATTTATTTATTTGAGAGAGAATGAGAGACAGAGAGCACGAGAGGGAAGAGGGCAGAGGGAGAAGCAGACCCCCCGCTGAGCAAGGAGCCCGATGCGGGACTCGATCCTGGGACTCCAGGATCATGACCTGAGCCGAAGGCAGTCGCTTAACCAACTGAACCACCCAGGCGCCCTGAAGTATTTTAATTTTTAAAATACAAGTGCTGGGCGCCTGGGTGGCTCAGTCGGTTAGGCATCTACCTTCGGCTCAGGTCATGATCTCGGGGTCCTGGAATCAAGCCCCAAGTTGGGCTCCCTGCTCAGTGGGGAGTCTGCTTTTCCCTCTTCCTCTGCCCTCCCCCCCATACTTTCTCTCTCTCTCTCTCAAATAAATAAAATCTTTAAAAAAATAAAATAAATACCAGTGCCTATCATTCATTATCTTCTTTGGGTAAATAAGGAGAAGGATTTTGGTGGGAATTATATTTGGCAGAATAAAATTCATTTGTTTAAACTGTGGAACAGTGGATATCATTAAAGATGTCTAACCAGGACATTTAAATAATATTCTAAGCACTAATTGTGACATTTTGAAAGGTTATCTCATTTGATGTGTAGATAGTTTAAAAATCCAGGTCTTTTTTCACCACCGTACCCAAGGTGCCTGGCATGTAGGGAGGGAAGGGAAATATCTAAAGACCTGATTTACTTGAAAATGAGCAAGAGAATCAGTTTTAATCTTAGTCATTTAGTTCTCTTTACTATGGGTGGCTTGTTGGGATTTCTTTTGTTGTTATGTGGTGATACCGGATTTGGATTTATGATGTTTCCATGTCCCCAGTGTAAAAGGCTCTAATGAATTGAAAGGAGGTACTCAGGATGTGCTAGTTGAGTTTAATTCAACTGGTTCAGAAATTCTCCAGTCCCTTTGTAACAGCTTCCTTATATTTTGGCTTATTCACCCTGGTGAGACCTAACAAAGGTAAAAGGGTTAGACAAAATGACACACATAGCATTTTCAGGGGAATTTGTGAACCTCTATTCTCTACAACGTAAAATTTTCATCTCCCAATATTCTAGATTTATTATCCTCATGCATGATCACCTTGTACATTAGTTCTTCTTTCTCAGGGATTCTCCTCAAGAAAGTTTGTGGCTGGGGCGCCTGGGTGGCTCAGTTGGTTAAGCGACTGCCTTCGGCTCAGATCATGATCCTGGAGTCCTGGGATCGAGTCCCACATCGGGCTCCCTGCTCAGCAGGGAGTCTGCTTCTCCCTCTGACCCTCCCCCCTCTCATGCTCTCTCTCTCTATCTCATTCTCTCTCTCAAATAAATAAATAAAATCTTAAAAAAAAAAAAGTTTGTGGCTTGTCAGCCCCATTGTGTCTCCTTTTTTTAATGGCTCAACTCATTGACTGTAATCCTTATTTTTTGCAATTTTTTGCAAGGCTGTCTCTTATGGGGGGCTTCATTTGGCTGTTACAGCAAAGCACGTAAGGGCAGGTTGAGGGAAATCACCCCCATGCTGCTTCAGTTAGCTTCCATTCTGACTTTTCTGGTTTAAGGCTGTGTTCCAAGTCTGCTATTGCTCTCAATCTGAGATGGCATTGTGTTTGCACTGAATTTTAGAAGACTGAGAAAATGTAAGAATGAGAACTGTCTGCAGAAGAAGTGGGAAGATCCAAAGGGAGAACAGTTTTGCCTGGGGGATTTGTACTGTCATCAGTGTAAATCAACACATTCTCTTCTCAGTCTGTGGCATGGACAAGTGTAGGAGAGATTGTGGAGAGTAGAATTTATTGATTGTATTCTCCCTTCTCATTAACTTATAATATTAATTTCAGTGGCATACTCTGTTGAAGTCTGATTAGTATCCAGTTGTCAGTAGTCTTTGACACGCTCCCCACTTCAGTCACGTATATGCAGTCTGTAAACAAACCTTTCATGCAGCTCTGAATCTCTGGAACTCTGATGTGTTTTACAAAGCAAATAAACTGGGTAGTTTTACATGTTTTAGGGCTTATCCTTCCATGGGTCTTTTTTAGTGTAAACAAACACCTAGATATGGATATCCTCTCCTGTGAGATAAACGGGAGTATGCTGTATACTTGCCTCCATCTTGCGTTTTTCATTTGTATATATTCTGAAGATCATTTCAAAGTAGTATGTGCAGGTATTTTGCCATGCCTCAGTTCTTTTTTAAGAGCTCCATAATACTTCATTATGGAATATTCCATATTTTATTCATTTAATCCCCTATTGTTGGACATTTGGATGGATTCCAGCATTTTGATATAACTAGAGCTCCATACATAACATCTTTTCACATTTACACATTTCTGCCAAGAATATTAAGAAATCGTTTTCTGGGTTCCTTTTTTTCTTTTTCCACTTTCTTTTATATGCCTTTTCTATTTCTCCCTTTCGTATCTACGTCAGCTTTTTTCCTTACCTCATGTTGTATGGTTCATAGAGAAAAGGATGTATGATTTTTAATATAGATATTAACTTTAAATATATAAACATTGTTATGTAACATAATATAAATAGTATATATGAACATGACATTGATACATGTTTTAATATATAATGTATAAATTAATATAACAATTGTATATTAAATGTATATAAATATATATTTAAATTTGTATTGACGGAGTGGTTTTCTTTGGCTATTTAATAGCTAACTGAAAAATAATAGCTTATTAAATTTCCCATTCTTGAATAATACCTGATGATTGGAATCATATAAAACTTTGAAATCAAATTCTGTCCCAATTACCTATGCAATGTTCCTGCCGATTAAAAGTTTTGCTTAACTATGATTGGAAATTATCCTATGTTGCTGCTATTACGCAGACTCCAAATCTGAAACTCTATGCACATACTACTAATTACGGGGAAGAAAAGTAAGAAACTGAATTTTTGGTATCCTGTAGAGCATCTGCTTGTGTTTGCGTATATCCTTCCAACACATACTCTTGATCACCTTTTTATTTTATTTTTGTAAAGGGATGATTTATATATTTTTTAAAAGATTTATTTATTTATTTTACAGAGAGAGTGAGTGCGGTGGGCAGTGGCAGAGGGAGAGGGAGAGAATCTCAAGCAGACTGCCCACTGAGTGCAGAGCCCGATTCAGGGCTCCATCCCACAACCCTGAGAGCGTGACCTGAGCTGAAATCAAGAGTCAGACACCCAACTGATTGAGCCACCCACCTACCCCATTGATCACCTTTTTAAAACTATATAATCTATCCATCAGAATTCCTATTAGCAAGTTAACAGAAATGACTCCAGTCAAAGGATACTGGGTAACTTACAGAATTGCCAATAAAGGTTTGGAGACCCAGAATCAGAGACCAAGGCTGTTCGCCAGGAACAATGACCCAGACCATGTACTTTTGGTCTTGCAAGTCCACCACTGCCACTGAGCACCAGAGGCTACAGTTTCCACTGCCAACAGTATAAGACCCTAGATATTGCTGCCCTTGAACTTAATATTGCTACAACTGCTATGAGCAAGGGGAAAAATCGTATGGATGCTAGTAGTATGTCCAAAGTGAGTGTTTAATAAATAGGTAAAACAATATAATTTGTATGTCCACTTACAATTTATTTTTCCACTTAATCAGGTTTACTCAAATTATAATATGTTTTATTATGCTGAAAGCAAATAAATGAATGAGGGCATTGCTATTAAGCCCTTCACGTTTTGGAATCCCTGCTCTTTCCTTAGGATGTTTTGCACATTATGTGGGACATTAACTGTGTGACAGGAGTATATATTAATGCTGTCAATGTGTATATTAATATTAGTAAGGCTTGATTTCTTTTTCATATTTTTTCTACTCCAGTGATCATCTTGTGGACCCCATTAGTTATGTGTATCCACTTTCAGAGACAGTCCTGCTCTGTTTCTTACAGTTACAAGGTTGCGTATATCCACTTTTGGAGACAGCTCTACTATTTCTTGTAGTTAGGATTATATATGCTATTAGAGCAGTAGGTTATCAATAGTGAACTATATTTCAGTTTTTAAACTCTATGTGGGAGAAGTCTCGAAATCACACACAAAAAACTAACTTGATAATTTCCAAGTGTAAATGTATAAATAATAAGAGTTTACTGATAGTGCTTCAAAATTGTGTAGATGTTGAGGGTTTTCTATCACTTGTTTAGGGACCAGTTCCTTCATTTACAGGCACGTGCCCTTTAATGAGTTCCTTTAACTGGCATCAGCCGGGCCAGCCTCCAAAAGGAAGCTTTTGTTATTCACTGTGTATAATTGTATGAGAAATTACATTAGGTAATTTTCTTCTCTTTGTCTTCTTTTCTTCTTTGTTTTCTACAGCTGGCATAACTTTGACAACAGATTGCCTTGAAGATAGCCTCCTGACATGCTACTGGGGGTGCAGTGTTCAAAAATTATATGAAGCTCTGCAGAAGCACTTTTATTGCTTCCGAATAAGCACTCCCCAAGCCCTGGAAGATGCTCTGTACAGTGAATACCTCTATCAAGAACAGTATTTGTATCCTTTTATCTGATATATCCATTAACCAATGAAAATTTTAGACTTTAGACTTTTTTATGGATAAAATAAAGTATTTGCTCCATTATTATTGATCACCTTTGGTATTACTGTATTTTGGGTTATAGTGGCAATTTACCTTTACATTTTCAAAAAGTATTAAAAAGGACAGCAAAGAAGAAATATATTGCCAGTTACCAAGAGATACTAAAATTGAAGACTTTGGTACAGTGCCCAGATCTCGCTATCCATTGGTAGCACTGTTGACCCTAGCTGATGAGGATGACCGAGACATTTATGATATTGTAAGTAACTTTAAAATTCTGGAAGCATTCCTTTAAGTGATTTGGATGATGGGTCATAATTATTTGGTGAATAGGAAAAGTTTTATTTTAATTTCTGAGGATCTACGTTTGACCCAGACACATTTTTCTTGGAGAAGGAATACCTGGGAAGTACACCTGTATGATGATCATACATGTAACAGCTCCTTCAGAGGATGACTTTTTTCCCATATGAGTTACAAGAATATGATATTATTTAGAAAACAAAAGGTATATTATAGTTGAATTAAGTTAATTTTATCATTCTATATTCTGTCATATTTGCTAGATAGAAAGAGTCTTGGGAAGCTTGTTTATTCTTAGCATTTTTAACACTGAATGAATAAGCATTGTAATCATCTGAAGTGCTCCATTTTAGGACCATATTCCCTCTTTTCTTTACATGCTTGCAAGTCACCTTGTTTCCATCATAGCCCCTGCTGCACCTACATCTTCTATGTATTTGATCCCTGTATTTTCAGTAATTGTAATGGTCTCTTTTTCTCATTATGTGCTCATTATTTCTTTAGTCTGGTAGTTTGTCCCTATTAGTAAGATAAAAGCATCTTAGGGATCTAAGAGGACCTGAGCCCTGACAAAGCTCTGAGTATGGTAGAAGCATATACATGAAATAAACTTTTGGTGAAACTGTTTCATGGTAAGAATGCCCTTATGCCCAATTTACTGCTTTTCTGAAGTGCATGATATCGATATGTTTATTATTAATGATATGGTAACATTTTTATGATACTTTGTAATATATACAGTACATTGGCTAACATTAACTTGTTTATTCCTTCCAACAACCTTGTGTGTTAGGGCAAATACTCTTCTTATAAAGCCTGAAATGGGAGTCTAAAGAAAACTCCTAGTCATTCAGGAAGAGATGGAACCAGTAAGCCTCTGTAGTCTGTGCCAGTACCTTAAAAAAAATTTTTTTAAAGGAATATCTCCTCGAAACAAGTGTACATTTTCATGCATTTGGAAAGTTCAGACCCTTATTGAGAAATCTAGACCCTGCTCATACACAGTTTGAGGTTTTAATCTTACCAAATTGAAGTTCCATTGAACTGAAGTCAATTTGTTTTTTCCAAATAAGTCAT
>NW_027958325.1:0-1196 GCF_054177405.1 Leptonychotes weddellii
TTTGTTTTCCAACTTGTATTTTAGCTTTCAAGTAGATTTTGAAGTTTCTAGCTCCACTGAAAAAGATACTTTCAAAAGTCATCACAGCTGTTCAGTGGTACCCAGTATCATTACTGCTTATTCTTTCTGTGAGAATTTGGAGCTTGTCACTACATTTATGAAAGCAGTAAGAAAAAGTGGCAAGAACAAGAGAGTTTTCAACGATAAAAAAAAAAAATGCAACAACCTGCAGCGCAAAGACTCTGGAAGTCAATTTTCAGCCTGATCCCTTGTGTGACTTTAAAATCTACTCTTAGGAAAGTGCATAGTTTTCACAGTTTGAATGGATAAAGAATACACTGTTTAAAACTTCGGTCAAAATTTCCTTATTTAAAAACTTCATCACCTAGTAAAATACTTAGCTATCTTAAAATGGTCAGCAGTAGTTCATAAGTACAGAATATGGGTAATGTTTCTTTTAATGCTATTTAAATCAGGGTTATCAAATCAATTTCCTCTACGAAGTAAAAAATCGGCTATTCCTATAACACCAATTTGTTGATATTTTACACATACATAAATGCAAATCCCATTGAAGCTGCAATAAAGTGATACAGCACTATAACATGGTAAAAAAGAGCTTGAGCATTTTTCAGTAGGCTGATGTGGGTTTGAGAAAAGAGAATTCCCGTACTGTGGTAGGGGAAGCTTCTAAGGCAAGCCCCAAACCCCATCCGTGGTATTTATGCCCTTCAATTATCCTCCCTCCCAGAATGTGGGCTGGACTTTGGGACTTACTTCAAACTCACAGAATGTGGCAAAAGTGAAAGAATGTCACTTTCAATCTAGAGTATAAAAGACTTTGGCTTCCATCTTGGACACTCATACACACTCTCTCGGATGACTCACCATGGGGAAACCGTGTGTCATGTCATGAGAAAGCCCTGTGGAGGAACCTACATGACAAGCAACTGAGTGAAGAAGTTTCTGGGCTGGAGCCAGCAAAAAACTGAGACTCGGGCGCCTGGGTGGCTCAGATGGTTAAGCGTCTGCCTTCGGCTCAGGTCATGATCCCAGGGTCCTGGGATCGAGTCCCACATCGGGCTCCCGGCTCAGCGGGGAGCCTGCTTCTCCCTCTGACCCTCGCCCCTCTCATGCTGTTTCTCTCTCGCTCGCTCTCTAAAAAATAAATAAAATCTTTAAAAAAAAAAAAAAAA
>NW_027958326.1:0-212 GCF_054177405.1 Leptonychotes weddellii
AGTCCTCCACTTAACTGAGCCACCCAGGCACCCCAATTTTATTGATTTCTAACTTACTGTTTTCACCCTGAAATGAGAAGATTTCAAGGCATGATCATCACCTGCAAGAAGGTAACACCACCCACCTAACTTCCCTGCCTCATGGTTGGGTGGGGTCTCTGGGTAACGACACAGAGCAGCCAACATTGCCCGTGACTTTCACACTCCTACCC
>NW_027958327.1:0-212 GCF_054177405.1 Leptonychotes weddellii
AAGGACAATAGCGGGTCTGTTTCCTGTAGCAGAAGATCTAAGCAGTACATAACTTTCTCCATGTTTGTACAGCAATATACAATTTCACATGCATACATATTGGGCTTTAGTCATTGTTTTTATAAAAAGAAAATAATTTTATACACACTATTCTGAATCTTGCTTTTGTAACTTAACATGGAATCCACCCAAGTAATGCAATCTATAGCTTA
>NW_027958328.1:0-212 GCF_054177405.1 Leptonychotes weddellii
CAAAATTTCATTCTTTTTATGGCTAGGTAATATTCCATTGTATTCATATACCACTTCTTTATCCATTCATCTATTGATGAATCCTTGGACTGTTTCCATAATTTGGCTATGATAAACAATGCTGCAATAAACATAGGAGTGATTTTATCCTTTTGAATTAATGTCTTTTTATTCTTTAGGTAAATACCCAGTAGTGTGATTACTGAATCATA
>NW_027958329.1:0-212 GCF_054177405.1 Leptonychotes weddellii
TGACTATAACAATTTTATGTGACTACATTAACTAGAGCGTATTATGCTAAGCGCAGTAAGTCAGTCAGTGAAAGACAAGTATCATATGATTTCACTGATATGAGGAATTTGAGAAACAAGACAGAGGATCATAGGGGAAGGGAGGGAAAAATGAAACAAGATGAAACCGGAGAGGGAGACAAACCATAAGAGACTCTTAATCTCAGGAAACA
>NW_027958330.1:0-212 GCF_054177405.1 Leptonychotes weddellii
AATCGCTATGCCCTCCCTCCATTTTGCTGTAACCCTAAAACTGCTCTAAAAAATAAAGTCCATTAAAAAAAGAGAGAGAGGGTGCCTGGGTGGTTCAGTCGTTAAGCGTCTGCCTTCCATCAGGTCATGATCCCAGGGCCCTGGGGTCGAGTCCCGCATTGAGCTCCCTGCTCAGCGGGAAGCCTGCTTCTACCCCCCCACCCCTCCCCCCA
>NW_027958331.1:0-212 GCF_054177405.1 Leptonychotes weddellii
CTTCCTTCCTTCTTTCCTTCCTTCCTTCCTCTTCTCTTCCCTCCTCCCGCCCTCTTTCCCTTCCTTCCTCCATTCCTTCCTCCCTTCCTTCTATTGTTTCAGCCCTCTGAATGTTTCTGCAAACAACTGGGAAGAGCTGCCCCTCCTCACCTTGCTTGCTGTCTTGGTGTAAGCTTTCAGCATTGTCTACCTGTATTAGCCTGAAGACTTCC
>NW_027958332.1:0-212 GCF_054177405.1 Leptonychotes weddellii
ACATTTAGAATATATAGTGCAGTGATACATTTCTAAAATGTGCAGTATACCTTATAAATTTATATTGCATACATGGCACTTAGATATTTTGTATTATTTTTCCTCCATGGATTCGGTTTCTAGATGATTTCCCTGTTTGAGTTTCCCCTCCTTATTATTGGGCCCCTGGCCAACATAGCAGGGGGAAAAAAAAAAAAAAGACTTGAATGCAG
>NW_027958333.1:0-212 GCF_054177405.1 Leptonychotes weddellii
TTCTAGCTGGAATGATTGGATTGGTCAGTGAAGGAGGAGTATTAGTCTGCAAGAAAAAGGATCTAAGAGTTGCAATGCAATATGGCATGGCAGTTAAGAACTTAGATGCTATGGTGAGCGCTGTGAATTGTGTAAGACTGTTGAATCACAGACCTGTACCTCTGAAACAAATAATACATTATATGTTAAAAAAAAAAAATGAAGAAGAAGAA
>NW_027958334.1:0-212 GCF_054177405.1 Leptonychotes weddellii
AAGATGTCCATCAACAGATGACTGGATAAAGAAGATGTGGTATATATATACAATGGAATATTATGCAGCCATCAAAAGGAATGAGATCTTGCCATTTGCAACGACGTGGATGGAACTGGAGGGTATTATGTTGAGTGAAATAAGTCAAACAGAGAAAGACATGTATCATATGATCTCATTGATATGAGGAATTCTTAATTGCAGGAAACAAA
>NW_027958335.1:0-212 GCF_054177405.1 Leptonychotes weddellii
GTTTTCCTTCATTATAATCAGTGTTACTGAGGCCTGGAGAGCTCCAGAGGTATTGAATGAATGTATGATATGCCGAAACCTCACTCTTTTTTTTTTTATTCTTATGTTAATCCCCTACATTACATCATTAGTTTTAGATGTAGTGTTCCATGATTCATTGTTTGTGCACAACACCCAGTGCTCCATGCAGAACGTGCCCGCCTCAATACCCA
>NW_027958336.1:0-1195 GCF_054177405.1 Leptonychotes weddellii
AAAAAAAAAACCAACTCTTCATATGTTAAAATTTGATCATGAGATTATGGCAATTCAGTCACATCTTCAAGCTCCACTTCTGATTTTCCATCTCTTGTTATTTCCACCACATCTGCAATGACTTCTGCCACTGAAAGCCTCAAAGTCATTCACGAGAGTTAAAATCAACTTCTTTCTAAACCCTTATTAATGTCAATAGTTTGATCTCTTCCCAGGAATTACAAATGTTGTTAATGGCATCTGGGGTGGTGAATTCCTTTCAGAAGGTTTTCAGTTTACTTTTTTCAGATCCATCAAAGGAATCCCTATCGATAGCAGCTATAGGCTTACAAAACACATTCCTTAACTAATAAGACTTGAAAGTCAACACTTCTCCTTGATCAGTGGGCTGAACACTGGATGTTAGGTTAGCAGGCATGAAAATGTGAATCTTGTTGGGTATCTCCATCAGAGCTCTTGGGTGACCGGGTGCATTGTTAATGAGCAGTCATATTTGGAAAGGCATCTTCTTTTTTTATTGAACATCAGGTCCCAAGAGTAGGTTTAAAATGTTCAGTAAACCATGTTGTAAAGAGACGTGCTGTCATCCAGCTTTTGTTGTTCTACTTGTGGAACATAAGCAGAGTAGATTTTGCACAATTCTTAAGGGCCCCAGGATTTTCAGAATGGTAAATGAACATTTTCTTTATCCATTCTCCATTGATGGACAGTAAGGTTGTTTCCATATCTTAGATTTTGTAAATAATTCTGCAATGGAAGAATGAAAGACTGTTACATGTAAAAGTACAAAATACTTTTGAAAGAAATTAAGGAATACCTAATTAAATAGAAACACAGATCATAT
The DNA here is from genome assembly GCF_054177405.1 of Leptonychotes weddellii. Classification (NCBI taxonomy): domain Eukaryota; kingdom Metazoa; phylum Chordata; class Mammalia; order Carnivora; family Phocidae; genus Leptonychotes; species Leptonychotes weddellii. The sequence goes on from NW_027958336.1 coordinate 845, forward strand.
TTACAGATTAGAAGACTATAATATGATTAAGATAGCAATATTCCTCAAGTGATCCACAGATTCCAGGCAATCCCTGCGAAGATATCAATAGCCTTTTTTGTCAGAGGGAAAGTTGGTCTTAAAATTTATATGGCACTGCATGGAACCCTGAAAAAAAATAATACAAATTCTACACAAAGTCTTTCAGAAAATAGAGAGAATAGTACACAATTAATTATAGGAAGCCAGCATTGCCTAAATGCCAAGTCATATTGAAACACAAAAATGACAATTATCTCTTATGAACCTAAACCCAAAGATATTAAACAAAATACCAGTAAACCAAATCCATCAATGCTTCTTATAAAATAA
>NW_027958337.1:0-212 GCF_054177405.1 Leptonychotes weddellii
ATGGTAGCTCTATTTTCAACTTTTTGAGGAACCTCCATACAGTTTTCCAGAGTGGCTGCACCAGCTTGCATTCCCACCAACAGTGTAGGAGGGTTCCCCTTTCTCCGCATCCCCGCCAACATCTGTCGTTTCCTGACTTGTAAATTTTAGCCATTCTGATTGGTGTGAGGTGGTATCTCATTGAGGTTTTGATTTGGATTTCCCTGATGCTG
>NW_027958338.1:0-212 GCF_054177405.1 Leptonychotes weddellii
GTAAACGCTTATGATGAGCAAGGTGATGTCTCTATAGGTGTTGGTAAAGGTCAGCCTATTGACGGTATTAGTGGTGCTACCCTTACCAGTCGCGGCGTCAACAATCTTGTTCAGTTTTGGCTAAGTGATCGTGGCTATAAACCATTTTTAGACAACTTACGTAATGACAACTCGAACAGCCAAGCAAGTGGTAATAAAGCAAGTGGTAATAA
>NW_027958339.1:0-212 GCF_054177405.1 Leptonychotes weddellii
AGCAGGCCTCATCGTGGTAGGCACCGAAGAGACCCTGACGGTCTCCAGAGTCGTAGATCAAGTAGTACCTGTGGGAGAGCAATGAGGACAGTCTATCTCTGTGGTGTGGATCCCAAATGAGATTTCAAGACCCAGTCAGCAGTCCTGAGCTTGGGTGACCTCACCCATCCTAGCCATCCCTTTCCCCAGATTCCCAGGAATACTTACTGCTG
>NW_027958340.1:0-212 GCF_054177405.1 Leptonychotes weddellii
CCTGGGAGGCCCGGTGATTAAGAGAAGGGTTAGGAGCTGAAGGACAGAAGTCCTCCTGGGATCTTTGGACAACAGCGGGTAAACCCCACACAGTTTCCTGTTCCTTCTGCAACACGTTCCATTCCAGATGTTGCATTTCAGTTGATAGGAGAGACTCTGATTCCTTCTCAGGTCTGTGAAAACACACTCCACAGACCTTAATCTGGGTTAGA
>NW_027958341.1:0-212 GCF_054177405.1 Leptonychotes weddellii
GAGATGACACATCAGGGTTGAGCCACACTCCTAGCTGCTGGGGCTTGTTGGCCCCATAACCATAGTACCCCGGCCACAGGGTGGTCTGGGGGATTGTCCGAGGTAATAATGTGCGTGGAAGGGGGCGCCTGGGTGGCTCAGTCGTCTGCCTTCAGCTCAGGTCATGATCTCAGGGTCCTGGCCGGGAGCCTGCTTCTCCCGCTGCCTGCCGC
>NW_027958342.1:0-212 GCF_054177405.1 Leptonychotes weddellii
GAAGTGGCTTTTCTAACTGAAAACTACAGTTGGACCAAAACCTGTGAAATAGGAACATGGCAATCAGGGTACATTTTTCTCACATCACAAAACACAGAATATACTTCTTTTACACTCTTTCTTTTTTTTTTTTTTTTAAAGATTTTATTTATTTATTTGAGACAGAGAGAATGAGAGAGAGAGAGCACATGAGAGGGGGGAGGGTCAGAGGC
>NW_027958343.1:0-212 GCF_054177405.1 Leptonychotes weddellii
AGGACGAATACCGCAGGATTTCACTTGTATGTGGAATCTAACACACAAAGCAAGTGAATAATCGCACAAAGAGCAGAATCAGACCCATAAACGCACAGCGGGGAGGGGTGGAGGGTGGACAGAAGGGGTGAAGGGGCGGGAGGTGCCGCTTGCAGTTACGGAGCGAGTACGTCCCGGGGATGAACGCGGTCAGTGATCCGGCGGCGGCATCG
>NW_027958344.1:0-212 GCF_054177405.1 Leptonychotes weddellii
ACCACACAGGCTGTAGATAGTGACCGATCTCAACCGGAAGAACCAGAAGCAGCAGCCCCTCAGGTGAGTACCCCAGGGAAATGGAGGTTCTGGGGAGGCGGTGCCCGGGGTGGAATGCAGTTTACTGGTGAGTGCTGGTAACAACTCTGGGTGCAGAACAGGTTTGTGGCCATTGCATGGTACCCCGCTTCAACAAATACAATTTTATATAT
>NW_027958345.1:0-212 GCF_054177405.1 Leptonychotes weddellii
ACCGTGGCCACCAACCTGGAAAGTGGCGGAGTCGGCGCGGCTTGTGGCGGCAACAACCCTGCTCTCCTACCCCGGAGGGAGACGGAGGAGTTCAACGATCTCCTGGACCTGGACTTTATCCTCTCCAATTCACTGTCCCATCCGGAGTCAGTGGCCGCCACCGTGTCCTCGTCGGCATCGGCATCAGCCTCATCCTCGTCCTCCCCATCGAG
>NW_027958346.1:0-212 GCF_054177405.1 Leptonychotes weddellii
CAGCGCAACAAGCGAGAAGAGGTTCTTCCTGGTTCCTTTTCATTCTACTTGGATACCTGAAGTTGTGGCTCACTCTGTAGAACGTGTGGCCACCGGCGGCCCTCCATGTATCTTCTGCTCTTGAAGCCAGCATCCTTCCTAAACTGAGAATTCAGTGACAAGAAGAATTCCTCCTTGGGGCGCCTGGGTGGCTCAGTTGTTTAAGCGACTGC
>NW_027958347.1:0-1195 GCF_054177405.1 Leptonychotes weddellii
CCGGGACTCCAGGATCATGACCTGAGCTGAAGGCAGTCGCTTAACCAACTGAGCCACCCAGGCGTCCTGTTAGTGCTTATTTAAATGCTAGTGCAGAAACCTTCAAGGATTTGAATATTTCAAATCATACACATCATTCTCTCATTTCTGTGAAATCACTGGAACGAAAACACTTGCCCTTAAACCTTACACGTGGCTTACCTGGAAGTTGGTCTTAATACCAAAATAATTTTTTGAATGCTTTTTTTTTTCCCTAAGAGGTATGGCACAGTTTCATATATTATCATATACTTTGGACAGATTGAACTTAAAAAAATGTGATTCTCTTCCCCTTCATGCTTATTTTTAATTTTAATTAATAGATCTTATTTTTAGAGCAGTTTTAGGTTTATAGAAAAAGTATGCAGAATATACAGAGAGTTCTCAAAAACCTTTTTCTCTGCTGCACCCCCTCCTTGCAGTTTATGCAATTATTAACATCTCCCTTTAGTGTGGCACATCTGTTATAAACAGTAAACCGATAATGATACATTATTATCAACCAAGGTCCATAGTTTATTAGGGTTCACTCTTTGTGTTGTACAGTTCTAAGTGTTTTGACAAATGCATAACACCATGTATCTACCATTATGGTGTCATACAGAATTATTTCACTACCCCCAAAATTTGGTATTCCATCTCTCTCTCTCTTTTTCTAAAGATTTATTTATTTTGGGGGGAGCAGCAGGAAAGAATCTCAAGCAGACTCCCCACTGAGCATGGAGCCTGGCTGGGGGCTCAAAGTGGGGCTTGCCCATGGGGCTCGATCTCACGACCCTGAGATCACGACCTGAGCCAAAATCAAGAGTCTGACACGCAACCGACTGAGCCACCCCCCCAGGCGCCCCTGGTGTTCCATTTCTTAATCACTCCCTCTTTTCCTTTCTGTCTGTGAACCCTTGGCAACCGCCAATCTTTTTACTCTCTATCGTTTAGCTTTTTCAAGAATGTCATATGGGGGCGCCTGGGTGGCTCAGTCGTTAAGCGTCTGCCTTCGGCTCAGGTCATGATCCCAGGGTCCTGGGATCGAGCCCCGCATCGGGCTCCCTGCTCCGCGGGAAGCCTGCTTCTCCCTCTCCCACTCCCCCTGCTTGTGTTCCCTCTCTCGCTGTGTCTCTCTCTGTCAAATAAATAAATAAAATCTTAAAAAAAAAAA
>NW_027958348.1:0-212 GCF_054177405.1 Leptonychotes weddellii
ACATTCTAGTATTTGCTTCTATTGTTTGGGCCTTGTGGATAATGTACAGATTTAAAAACAAATCTTGTTGCTGATTTGTCCATTTCTTTCCCTGCACTTTGTTACATCCGGGATACAGTCTAACTCATCTGATTTAATATGCATTTAAAAAAATGCCATAACTATTAAACACCTTGTTTACAGACAGATGAAATAAATTTATTCCAACCAAA
>NW_027958349.1:0-212 GCF_054177405.1 Leptonychotes weddellii
AGGACAGCACATCTGAGGAATGGCAAAACAGGCATTCTGCTGGAGAAAGCAGGATGATAAATAAGGACACAGGGGCGAGGTGAGAGGTCAGAGGCCAGAGCCCATGGGACCATGCTGAACATGAGTTTGTTCTTTCTCTGAAATGGAGAGCAGGGGAGTGCCCGGACTTGGCTGACATTTCCCAGGAACCTTTCTGGCTCGTCTTTGGGAAG
>NW_027958350.1:0-212 GCF_054177405.1 Leptonychotes weddellii
GCCATGTTCATGTGTTTTGTTTCTTAAATTCCACATAGGAATGAGATCATACGGTATTTATCTTTCTCTAACTGCCTTATTTCATTTAGCGTAACACCATCTAGTTCCATCCATGTCATTGCAAATGGCAAGATTTCATTCCTTATGAGTAATATTCCATTGTATGTACACACACACACACACACACACACACACACACCACCTCTTCTTTA
>NW_027958351.1:0-212 GCF_054177405.1 Leptonychotes weddellii
AAAAAAAAAAAAGAATATTTATGTTCCCAAATTAAATATTCAGTACCAGAATAATATCATCATTTACTATACACAGTAATTTTTTTGGTTAAGATTTTATTTATTCATTTGAGATAGACACAGAGAGTACAAGCAGGAGGAGGGGCAGAAGGAGAGGGTGAGGGACAAGCACACTCTCCCAGTGAGCACAGAGCCCGATGCTGGGCTCGATC
>NW_027958352.1:0-212 GCF_054177405.1 Leptonychotes weddellii
CTTCAAATGTAAAGAGTATAACTTGGTCTTATTTTTTAGCATATTTGGAACAGAGCTGTTAGTTCAAGGCTTGAATCTAGATAATTTCTTTATAGGATTTAATCTGTCAAGATTTAGGCCTATATATAAAAACTTCAGAGTGTCAGTAGCTGTGACAACACATTTAAATTAAATAAAATCTGTAACAAACCACTTTATTTAAAAAAGTCTCC
>NW_027958353.1:0-212 GCF_054177405.1 Leptonychotes weddellii
GAGAAAAGAAAACGTTATTAAGAATACCATAAGGAGGGGCGCCTGGGTGGCTCAGTCGTTAAGCGTCTGCCTTCGGCTCAGGTCATGATCTCAGGGTCCTGGGATCGAGCCCCGCATCGGGCTCCCTGCTCCGCGGGAAGCCTGCTTCTCCCTCTCCCCCCTGCTTGTGTTCCCTCTCTCGCTGTCTCTCTCTCTCTCTGTCAAATAAATAA
>NW_027958354.1:0-212 GCF_054177405.1 Leptonychotes weddellii
AGTTTATTAGTGGGGCGCCTGGGTGGCTCAGTCGTTAAGCGTCTGCCTTCAGCTCAGGTCATGATCCCAGAGTCCTGGGATCAAGCCCCGCATCGGGCTCCCTGCTCAGTGGGGAGTCTGCTTCTCCCTCTCCCACTCCCCCTGCTTGTGTTCCCTCTCTCGCTGTGTCTCTCTCTGTCAAATAAATAAATAAAATCTTAAAAAAAAAAAAA
>NW_027958355.1:0-212 GCF_054177405.1 Leptonychotes weddellii
ACAACCCCCTCCCCGCAGCAAGATGGCAGGTCTTCCCACGTGACAATCTAAGGAGGCAGGGACGTGACAAAGGAAGTGTGTGGTCGGTTCTCAGTGGAAAGCCCGTGTGACTCCCCTTCAACTGAACACGGTAGCCTTTGGGCCCGTCTTCCTGGAAGCAGGACTGCAGCTCAGGGGCTGCGAGCCAAGCCGGTAAGGCAGAGGAAAGGCTA
>NW_027958356.1:0-212 GCF_054177405.1 Leptonychotes weddellii
ACTCTGGAAAACAGTATGGAGGTTCCTCAAAAAGTTGAAAATAGAGCTACCATATGATCCAGCAATTGCACTACTGGGTATTTACCCCAAAGATACAAAAGTAGGGATCCGAAGGGGTACGTGCACCCCGATGTTTATAGCAGCAATGTCCACAATAGCCAAACTGTGGAAAGAGCCAAGATGTCCATCGACAGATGAATGGATAAAGAAGA
>NW_027958357.1:0-212 GCF_054177405.1 Leptonychotes weddellii
GAGGGGTTGGCCGGGTGGTGGGTATTGAGGAGGGCACGTTCTGCATGGAGCACTGGGTGTTATGCACAAACAATGAATCATGGAACACTTCATCTAGAACGAATGATGTAATATATGGGGATTAACATAAGAATTAAATAAATAAATAAATAAAAAAGAATCAACGTTCGAGTTGAAAAATGCATGGCATCTCTAGAGTTATAAGGGCATAA
>NW_027958358.1:0-1195 GCF_054177405.1 Leptonychotes weddellii
GATTATTCTTCTAAATTTCCAAGGATTCGTATCATTTTCTACTTAGAATGGCCATTTCTCTCCTTTGTTCTTGCCATTTTCACGTGTGTATATTCGAATTAGTCATCACAGGGTATCTTTTGATTATTGCCTGTTAGCTCCTTGACCTTCATTCCTCACTCTTCTCTTCCTGCCTCACAGATGGAAACTCTAACAAGAACACACCAGTTCTGTCTCCTTTCATGCAGGTGGGAGACTGACTCCACATAAGCTCCTCCCATGAGCAGGGCCCCATCCCCACCACTGACCCACAGCACACACCCTGAACCAGTGTCCTTCCTTGGCTCCATACAAGCAGTTATGACTTGGGGAGAGGCCTGCCCTTCTCTCAACAGACAAGATGGTAAAGGGGATGAAAGTTTTATGTTCTCTCGTTTGTGTTTTTGTGTGTGTGTGTGTGTATGATCAAAAGACTCTACATCCACACCATGTCCTGGTCTTGTTCCCTCTGTTCCCCACACTGCCACTAACATTGTTGTGAACATGGTTTAAGACAATGAGCCACACCAGGGATCTCTCTTCTCTGGTTTTGGAGTCTTGATGCCACTGTAGCCCCATATCCAGAGGGCACTTCTTGCAAGCTTGCACACTGAGCTGGATTCTCCTATGATACACAGTTGAGTGCAGCTGGGACTCCTGAAAGTTTTCAGGGGATTTGCATGGAGATATTTGTAATTCATTCATATTTAGGTCCAGGAACAAGCAAGTGCAAGTGACACTGACTTTTGCACTTGCTGGTATAGCAGTTCTTCAGATTTTTATTTATGTCAGAGAATGAATAGTTAGCACAGAACTATGTGTGCAGAGAGGCTCCCTGGGGGAAACAGCTATAATTAGAGAGGAAGCCCCAGATCCTGAGAGGAAACCTCCATATCCTCCAAATGCACCTTCTCCTGGGGCTTAAAGACAGAATTAGGAAGTAGTGTGCACCCCCTGGTGGTCCTGATCCTCTTCTACAGTGAGGTTTGTGTCTGGGCTCACACTGACTTCCCCTCACTGTGTCCTTCGCACAGTAATACACGGCCGTGTCCTCGTCTCTCAGGCTGTTCATCTGCAGATACAGCGTGTTCTTGCCGTTGTCTCTGGAGATGGTGAATCGGCCCTTCACAGAGTCCGCGTAGCCTGTGTTACTTCCATCACTGCTAATAACTGCGAC
>NW_027958359.1:0-212 GCF_054177405.1 Leptonychotes weddellii
AACCAGTTGGCAGTTACTTCAACCATAGCACATGGCTAGTGGAATCAGTGGCCTTGAACCTTCTGGCTTCCTCCCGGCCTGGCCACAAAAGCTTTGCTGAGCCATTGTACCCATTTCTCAGAAACCGGTTACCTGCATGGGCTGGGCTCATCAAGTGCCCTCCTGCAGGCCAGTGGCCCCAACCACTACTGAACACCTCTGTCTCCGTACGC
>NW_027958360.1:0-212 GCF_054177405.1 Leptonychotes weddellii
AATTGAGTAATATTGTTGCACAGCTAAATTTGTGGAGTAAGACCCATGCTAAGTAAAAAAAAAAAAAAGATGTAACAGACTTAGATCTCTTCTTTTATGGATTCAGTCCTTACTAGAATCCTTATTACCAGAACTTTTGTGTAACTTTCCCTTCTTATGACAGCTTTGGAGTTATTCTATTATCGTGTGTGTGTGTGTGCGCGCGGGCGCTC
>NW_027958361.1:0-212 GCF_054177405.1 Leptonychotes weddellii
CAGCCAAGAATACTTTATCCGGCAAGGCTGTCATTTAGAATGGATGGAGAGATACAGAGCTTCCAAGACCGGCAGAAACTGAGAGGATATGTGACCACTAAGCCGGCCCTGCAAGAAATACTAAGGGGGGTTCTATAAAAGGAGAAAGACCCCAAGAGTGATATAGAACAGAAATTTACAGGGACAGTCTATAAAAACAATGTCTCCACAGG
>NW_027958362.1:0-212 GCF_054177405.1 Leptonychotes weddellii
AATTGAGTAATATTGTTGCACAGCTAAATTTGTGGAGTAAGACCCATGCTAAGTAAAAAAAAAAAAAAGATGTAACAGACTTAGATCTCTTCTTTTATGGATTCAGTCCTTACTAGAATCCTTATTACCAGAACTTTTGTGTAACTTTCCCTTCTTATGACAGCTTTGGAGTTATTCTATTATCGTGTGTGTGTGTGTGTGCGCGCGCGCGC
>NW_027958363.1:0-212 GCF_054177405.1 Leptonychotes weddellii
ACCACACAGGCTGTAGATAGTGACCGATCTCAACCGGAAGAACCAGAAGCAGCAGCCCCTCAGGTGAGTACCCCAGGGAAATGGAGGTTCTGGGGAGGCGGTGCCCGGGGTGGAATGCAGTTTACTGGTGAGTGCTGGTAACAACTCTGGGTGCAGAACAGGTTTGTGGCCATTGCATGGTACCCCGCTTCAACAAATATAATTTTATATAT
>NW_027958364.1:0-212 GCF_054177405.1 Leptonychotes weddellii
GTCAGTCTCTGTGCTGGGCTTGGGGCCTGCTTAAGATTCTTTCCCCCTCTGCCCCTCTCCCCACTTTCTCTCGCTCTCAAATAAATAAATCTTTAAAAAAAAAATACACGTGTTTGCATTCCATATATTCTAAAAAATAAAATATATGTACAATATATGAATACATTCTTGGAAAAAAAAATCATGTCTGGAAAAAAAGCCTCCCTTTATTA
>NW_027958365.1:0-212 GCF_054177405.1 Leptonychotes weddellii
ACATTTAGAATATATAGTGCAGTGATACATTTCTAAAATGTGCAGTATACCTTATAAATTTATATTGCATACATGGCACTTAGATATTTTGTATTATTTTTCCTCCATGGATTCGGTTTCTAGATGATTTCCCTGTTTGAGTTTCCCCTCCTTATTATTGGGCCCCTGGCCAACATAGCAGGGGGAAAAAAAAAAAAAAAGACTTGAATGCA
>NW_027958366.1:0-212 GCF_054177405.1 Leptonychotes weddellii
AGTATTTGATGTTCACTGAGTATTGGTTATAAAATTTCTGAACCCTTCAGTAGACAAATAATTATAAAATTGAATTTGTCAGCATTTTCTATTTTGGTGACTGCTATATTAGTCTTAGGTGTGGGAATATAAGTACAAATAACTAAACACTTCTAATTAACTATGAAGGAACTGAAAGGATTAATGGGGATAGAAAGTTTTTTCTAGAAATA
>NW_027958367.1:0-1195 GCF_054177405.1 Leptonychotes weddellii
AAAAACAAAGCATAATCAACGTGGATCATGGTTCCAAGGGAAAAGATTGGGAATGCTGCACTCCAAAAAGAGTAGGGGCAGGGGGAAAATACGAATAGAGGAAATGCTTGTGAAAGTCACAACTCCGTGACACAGACCCATTAAGAGAATGAGATTGGTTCAGGAGATTGTAGAATGTTTCTCCTCCTCTATACATTATCACCACATCAAAGGACTCCAGTATGATAACAGCGGAGTCCATCTCAGAGAGCTGACCTGCCCTCTCCCTGAGGAATAGTACTTAGGGAGGCCAGAGTCAAAAGCAGAGAAAAAAACGGGGGCGCTGGAAGAATTGGAGGCCTCTGGCACCTAGAACACTGTAAATGCTAAATAGCGAAACTCCCAGCCAGATGACCATAGATTTTCATACTAAATGTCTGTTGACCGTAGTTCTTATTACCTCATACAACACGTCTGACTTTCAGCAAAAAGATTACAAGACATGACAAAAGACAAAAAAAAAAAACAACAAAAAACAGTCTGAAGAGAAAAAAACAATCATCAGAACTAGACTCAGAAATTATACATATGTTGGAATTATTAGACAGGGAACTTAAAATAACTGTTTAATATGTTAAAGATCCTAATGGAGAAAGTAGACAGTATACAAGAACAGATGGGTAATATAGGCAGAGAGACAGAAGCTCTAAGAAGGAATCAGAAGGAAATGCTAGAAATCAAAAACACTACCAAAAATGAAGAATGCCTCTGATGGGCTCATTAGTAGACAGGGCACAGCCAAGGAAAGGGTCACTGAGCTTGAAGATAGGTCAATAACAACTTTCCAAACCAAAATGCAAAGACAAAAAGAGTGGAAAAACATAACAGAGCATTCAAGAACTGTGGGACAATTTCAAAAAGCATAACATACATGTAATGAGAATATTGGAAGGAGAAGAGAAGATGGTGGGGAAAGAATATTTGAAGTAACAATGACCAAGAACTTTCCAAACATAATGAAAAGTACCGAATTACAGAGCCGGGAAGCTCAGAGAACACAGAGCAGAATAAGTAACAAACAGACATAGCTAGGCATATCATACTCAACCTGCAGCAAACCAAAGAAAATCTTGAAAGTAAGAGCCGTGGGTTTTGATAGAAATGGGTACTATCTGAGCTGTCCTGCTTCTTAGCCAAGAAATACTGGACTTCACCT
>NW_027958368.1:0-212 GCF_054177405.1 Leptonychotes weddellii
AAGATGTCCATCAACAGATGACTGGATAAAGAAGATGTGGTATATATATACAATGGAATATTATGCAGCCATCAAAAGGAATGAGATCTTGCCATTTGCAACGACGTGGATGGAACTGGAGGGTATTATGTTGAGTGAAATAAGTCAAACAGAGAAAGACATGTATCATATGATCTCATTGATATGAGGAATTCTTAATCGCAGGAAACAAA
>NW_027958369.1:0-212 GCF_054177405.1 Leptonychotes weddellii
CTTGCAGAGGAGGGGGCTGTGTCTCATTGCCCTCTGTCCCCAGGGCATGGCCACAGGAATCCTCTTGAGGGTTTACGGAGCTTGACTGGAGTAAACTGGGAGACACTGAGGCCAAACAGCAATCAGAAGCATTCACCCAGAATGCCAGAGAGGAGGGGCATTTGAGGAGGAATGTCCATCGTCCTGGTGGACCCCACAGATAAGTTACCCCC
>NW_027958370.1:0-212 GCF_054177405.1 Leptonychotes weddellii
ACTTCATCTAGAACTAATGATGTAATGTATGGGGATTAACATAAGAATAAAAAAAAAAAAAAGAAAAAAAAAAACAATATTCTGCTCAATTTACTGCGAACCTAAAAGCACTCTAAAAAATAGGGTCCATTAAAAAATATTCTCTAAGAAGAAGATAATAAACTTGCAAAAATCTCTCATTATTACTAAAAAATTTACATTAAAAATGAAAG
>NW_027958371.1:0-212 GCF_054177405.1 Leptonychotes weddellii
GAAGTGGCTTTTCTAACTGAAAACTACAGTTGGACCAAAACCTGTGAAATAGGAACATGGCAATCAGGGTACATTTTTCTCACATCACAAAACACAGAATATACTTCTTTTACACTCTTTCTTTTTTTTTTTTTTTTAAAGATTTTATTTATTTATTTGAGACAGAGAGAATGAGAGAGAGAGAGCACATGAGAGGGGGAGGGTCAGAGGCA
>NW_027958372.1:0-212 GCF_054177405.1 Leptonychotes weddellii
TCCAGTGTGTCATTTAAAGTCTTTATTTCCTTGTTGATCTTTTGCTTAGATGATCTGTCCATTTCAGTGAGGGGGGTGTTAAAGTCCTATACTATTATACTAGTATTGTCAGTGTGTTTCTTTGCTTTTGTTATTAATTGGCTTATATAATCAGCTGCTCTCTAGTTAGGATCATAAATGTTTACAATTGTTCGATCTTCTTGTTGGATAGA
>NW_027958373.1:0-212 GCF_054177405.1 Leptonychotes weddellii
AATCGCTATGCCCTCCCTCCATTTTGCTGTAACCCTAAAACTGCTCTAAAAAATAAAGTCCATTAAAAAAAGAGAGAGAGGGTGCCTGGGTGGTTCAGTCGTTAAGCGTCTGCCTTCCATCAGGTCATGATCCCAGGGCCCTGGGGTCGAGTCCCGCATTGAGCTCCCTGCTCAGCGGGAAGCCTGCTTCTACCCCCCCGCCCCTCCCCCCA
>NW_027958374.1:0-212 GCF_054177405.1 Leptonychotes weddellii
CTTCCTTCCTTCTTTCCTTCCTTCCTTCCTCTTCTCTTCCCTCCTCCCGCCCTCTTTCCCTTCCTTCCTCCATTCCTTCCTCCCTTCCTTCTATTGTTTCAGCCCTCTGAATGTTTCTGCAAACAACTGGGAAGAGCTGCCCCTCCTCACCTTGCTTGCTGTCTTGGTGTAAGCTTTCAGCATTGTCTACCTGTATTAGTCTGAAGACTTCC
>NW_027958375.1:0-212 GCF_054177405.1 Leptonychotes weddellii
CCCCCGCCTGGCCCCCGCAGACCCGCTTCCCCCGGCCGGTGCCGCCATGCGAGGCCCCGCCGCTAGGGGCGCCAGACAGAGCGGGCGGCGCTGCGGGGAGGGTGGGACCTGCTCCTTCCGCGGCACTTCCAGCCTGGCGGCCCCGGGACACTCTCCCCTCCGCCGCCGTCCAACCCGCTGCCGGTTTTTTCAGCGTGCAAAGCTTCGTCGCG
>NW_027958376.1:0-212 GCF_054177405.1 Leptonychotes weddellii
GGGGGGGCAAGGAGGGGCGGGACAAGGAAAGGACACGAGCACCAGAGTTTGGGTCCCTGCTGCCCCAGCCCAGACAGACTCAGATGCAATAAACCACTCTCTCCACCCCCCAACAAGCTGGCCACCAGGGTCTCCTTCCCTATGGATCTGGAGAAGGTCCTGCTGCCATGTCATGTGGCCTGGGGACAGCAATAAATAGCTGAACTCTGTGA
>NW_027958377.1:0-1195 GCF_054177405.1 Leptonychotes weddellii
TCTCCTGTTGAGTTTGTAGGTGTTCAGAATGGTTTGATCCCTATCCAGCTGAATTCCTGAGAGGAGACGAAATCCAGGTCTCCTACTCCTCCGCCATCTTGCTCCGGGCCCAAGAGTGCTTCATTCTTGATGCCTCAAGTTTTCTTGGCTGTAAAATGGCAATGATGATGATATGTATTTCTGCCTATCATATGCCTTCCACGCATTCCTAAAAAGCACACGTTCTGCAAAATCATGCACTAAATGTAACAGGGCCAATGGGAACGATAGGGTTGGCGCGTACCAAATAAAACCTGTGGGGCTCTGTAATCAGGGTGCTAATGGAAGAGTCCCAATCATAATAAAAGTACAACTGGGGTTCTCTGCAGGGACCAGCACCTGGAATCTCAGTCAGTCAGTGCTCAGCAGCCTTTACATTTGGGCTCGTCCTTCCTCCCTCAAATTGTGGGTCCTGGAAGGCATTGTTTCTCATCTTCACAAATGTATTATTTTAATAAGGAAGATAATTTTCACACCTTTTTCATGAGTGTGTGTGTTTTCTCCAAATGGTTCAACATGGTGGAAAGCCGAGCGGTCTGAAGCCTTGAAACCAGGCTTCACTTGCAGTAAAAAGAATGGCACCTTGATACTTTATCCCCCCTTTTTTCTCGAAGTCTCTATTTACTGCTTAGTTTCCTCTTTCATTGTGAGGACGCCCATCTCTGACGACTTTGCAACATTCACGTGCGGGGAGGAATCAGGCGTGGGCTAGCATGATGTGTTACAAATATCACTATTTGCCATCGCGTATGAGCTAATGTGTGACAAAGCATCGTGAGAATCCATCTCATGAGGTGGTTGTGAAGATTACATCAGATGACACGTGTTCAGCACCAAGAATAGTGCTGGCGGGAAGTAAGTGCTCAAAAATTACTTGTTTTGAATAACGCAATATATGTTTTTTTGTTTTTTTTTATTTGCGAGAGAGAGAATGAGAGAGAGCACGAGAGGGAGGAGGGTCAGAAGGAGAAGCAGACTCCCTGCTGAGCAGGGAGCCTGATGCGGGACTCGATCCCGGGACTCCAGGATCATGACCTGAGCCGAAGGCAGTTGCTTAACCAACTGAGCCACCCAGGCGCCCTAATGCAATATATGTTAAGAAAAAAAAAAAAGAAGAAGAAGAAGGTAGCAGGAGGGGAAGAATGAAGGGGGGGAA
>NW_027958378.1:0-212 GCF_054177405.1 Leptonychotes weddellii
CTTTGCTTTCAGGATGGTTTGAAGCAAGTTTCTCTCACCTCATTCCAGAGACAGTCTGCTAATCTGTGGCCAGGCTTTGAAGTCCAACGTTGCAGCATCCCTACCATGTTCTCTAGGACCTCTGATGGCTGGGGTGGTGTTCTTACCCAAGTATTTACTACCAGTGCTGGCCTAGGAAAGGAGACATGGGTGCTATAGAATTTAGATGCTTA
>NW_027958379.1:0-212 GCF_054177405.1 Leptonychotes weddellii
AGCAGGCCTCATCGTGGTAGGCACCGAAGAGACCCTGACGGTCTCCAGAGTCGTAGATCAAGTAGTACCTGTGGGAGAGCAATGAGGACAGTCTATCTCTGTGGTGTGGATCCCAAATGAGATTTCAAGACCCAGTCAGCAGTCCTGAGCTTGGGTGACCTCACCCATCCTAGCCATCCCTTTCCCCAGATTCCCAGGAGTACTTACTGCTG
>NW_027958380.1:0-212 GCF_054177405.1 Leptonychotes weddellii
CTGCTTTATGACCTCTCTCACTTGGATGCTCTTCTTTGAGTTCGGTCTCCTTTTCATTCCCAAACTCCAGGAAGGGCAGACAGTGGTATATTGTTCGTCTCTGTGTCTCGGGGTCCACTTGTTACAGTTTGGTAAACTTGAGCATCGGAAGAGCGAACAGTGGGAGGGGTGCCAGTTCCAATGGAGAGCAAGAGTGAGGCTGTCTTCTGGGC
>NW_027958381.1:0-212 GCF_054177405.1 Leptonychotes weddellii
AAATTTCATTTTTGGGGCGCCTGGGTGGCTCAGTCGTTAAGCGTCTGCCTTCGGCTCAGGTCGTGATCCCAGGGTCCTGGGATCGAGCCCCGCATCGGGCTCCCTGCTTGGCGGGAAGCCTGCTTCTCCCTCTCCTGCTCCCCCTGCTTGTGTTCCCTCTCTCGCTGTGTCTCTCTCTGTCAAATAAATAAATAAAATCTTTAAAAAAAAAA
>NW_027958382.1:0-212 GCF_054177405.1 Leptonychotes weddellii
GCAGGCTTCCTGCGTAGCAGGGAGCCTGATGCGGGGCTCGATCCCAGGACCCCGGGATCATGACCTGAGCCAAAGGCAGATGCTTAACGACTGAGCCACCCAGGCGCCCCGTATTTTTGCATTATTTTTTAACCATAACAATTATGTATTCTTTTAAGTTTCTCTTTGGCAGGCATATACTGGGTCTTTTTTTTTTTTTGGATCTCAGACCA
>NW_027958383.1:0-212 GCF_054177405.1 Leptonychotes weddellii
AAGTAACAAAATGTCAATAAGTACCTGCCTACCTAGAATTACCTTGAATGTAAATGGACTAAACACTCTAATCAAAAGACATAGGGTGGGGGGGGCGCGGAGCAAGATGGCGGAGGAGTAGGAGAACTGGATTTCGTCTCCTCTCAGGAATTCAGCTGGATAGGGATCAAACCATTCTGAACACCTACAAACTCAACAGTAGATCAAAGAAA
>NW_027958384.1:0-212 GCF_054177405.1 Leptonychotes weddellii
AAAGGTTGTTGGACTCTTGGTCTTCAGCTCAAATGGGTTATTTATAAGTCTAATGGATGGTTTTGATGTTAGTCTCACTGTGCAATTATCATATTACACTGTATTAAATTTCTCCTCAGTAATGAATGCATCTGAATTAAAAAAATTAGGGTTTTCTGATACATATTTTATTTTCATAATTATCCTTCTCCTCTCCCTTCTCCCCCTGCTAC
>NW_027958385.1:0-212 GCF_054177405.1 Leptonychotes weddellii
AGTCCTCCACTTAACTGAGCCACCCAGGCACCCCAATTTTATTGATTTCTAACTTACTGTTTTCACCCTGAAATGAGAAGATTTCAAGGCATGATCATCACCTGCAAGAAGGTAACACCACCCACCTAACTTCCCTGCCTCATGGTTGGGTGGGGTCTCTGGGTAACGACACAGAGCAGCCAACATTGCCCGTGACTTTTACACTCCTACCC
>NW_027958386.1:0-212 GCF_054177405.1 Leptonychotes weddellii
GAGATGACACATCAGGGTTGAGCCACACTCCTAGCTGCTGGGGCTTGTTGGCCCCATAACCATAGTACCCCGGCCACAGGGTGGTCTGGGGGATTGTCCGAGGTAATAATGTGCGTGGAAGGGGGCGCCTGGGTGGCTCAGTCGTCTGCCTTCAGCTCAGGTCATGATCTCAGGGTCCTGGCCGGGAGCCTGCTTCTCCTGCTGCCTGCCGC
>NW_027958387.1:0-212 GCF_054177405.1 Leptonychotes weddellii
CCATCCCCCCACCTCCCTCCCCTCTAGAACCCTCAGTTTCTTTCCCAGAGTCCATAGTCTCCCATGGTTCATCTCCCCCTCCAATTTCCCCCCTTCATTTTTCCCTTCCTGCTATCTTCTTCTTCTTTTTTTTTTTAAAAACATATAATGTATTATTTGTTTCAGAGGTACAGGTCTGTGATTCAACAGTCTTACACAATTCACAGCGCTCA
>NW_027958388.1:0-1195 GCF_054177405.1 Leptonychotes weddellii
TTTATAATTTTAGCTCTTACTTTTAGGGTTTTTTTCTTTTCTTTTCTTTTCTCTCTCTCTCCTTTTTTTTTTTACTTTTAGGTTTATAATTTATTTAGGCTAATATTGTTTATGGTGTGAGTTATAGTTCATCTTCATTTTTTCAAATGTGATATCTAGTTGGCTCAGCACTATACATGTCATGTGGTCAGTCAATCAAGTAACATAAATATATGTGTTTATTTCTGTACTCACAATTTTTTTAAGACTTTTTATTTATTTATTTGACAGATAGAGACAGCGAGAGAGGGAACACAAGCAGGGGGAGCAGGAGGGGGAGAAACAGGCTTCCCACTGAGCAGAGAGTCCGATGTGGAGCTCGATCCCAGGATCCTGAGATCATGACCTAAGCCAAAGGCAGACACTTAACGACTGAGCCACCCAGGCGCCCCTGTACTCACAATTTTATTACATTGACCTATATGTCTATCTTTTTGTCATTACCACACTGTATTGATTGATTACTGTAGCTTTGTATTAAAACTTGAAATGGGGAAGTGTGAATCCTCCAAATTTGTTTTTCTTTTTCAAGGCTGTTTTTTCTCTTCTGGATCCTTGCATTTCCATATGAATTTTAGAATTAGTTTAACAATTTATGTAAAAGGGAAAGTGGGCATTGAGATTGGAATTGGATTGAACCTGTAGATCAATTTGGTGACCATTGCCATTTTAACGGTATTAAGTTTTCTCTAATCCATGTAAATGGAATGTCTTTCCAATTGCTTAGATCTTTTTTTAATGTATCCCAATGTGTTTTATTTTTGTGTATGTACATGCCTTTCATTTATTTTGTTAAAGTTATGCCTAGGTATTTTATTATTTTTGATGTTATTTTAAATGTAATTGTTCTCATAAATATGTTTTCAGGTTGTTCTTTGATAGTTTAGGAAATAAAGCTGATTTTTGTATGTTAATCTTGTATTCTGCAGTCTTAGTGAATTTTTTCATTAGCTCTAGTAGTTTTGGTTGTTTGTGTGTGTGTGTGGGGGCTATTAGAATTTTTTTTTCTATACAGGATTATGTTATCTGCAAGTAGATATAGTTTTACTTCTTCCTTCCCAATTTAGCTTTTACTTTATTTCCTTGCCTAATTGCCCTAGATTATAAAGTGGCAAGAGTGGATGTTTTGTCTCATTCCAGTCTTTTTTTTTTTTTT
>NW_027958389.1:0-212 GCF_054177405.1 Leptonychotes weddellii
TTTTAGAAGGAAAAAAAAAAAAAAAAAACCTGCTTAGAATTTTAGAATAAGGCACAACGGTGGTCTGTGTTTCCTAACTACTCCCAAGTCAGGGCCCCCCAGCCCACCCACTGGGGTATAACTTCAGGGAGACCAATCCCCCACCCCCGAGGGCCTTATTGGATCTTCAGACAGCATGCTCCAAATTAACCCATTTGACGAAGACCACAAAA
>NW_027958390.1:0-212 GCF_054177405.1 Leptonychotes weddellii
ATGTTAATCCTTCTTTTTCCAGCTTTCGTGAGGTATAATTGACAAATAAAATTGTAATATATTTAAAGTGAACAACATAATGATTTTTTTTATTCTTATGTTAATCCCCATACATTACATCATTAGTTCTAGATGAAGTGTTCCATGATTCATTGTTCGTGCATAACACCCAGTGCTCCATGCAGAACGTGCCCTCCTCCATACCCACCACC
>NW_027958391.1:0-212 GCF_054177405.1 Leptonychotes weddellii
GAGCAGGGAGCCTGATGCGGGACTCGATCCCGGGACTCCAGGATCATGACCTGAGCCGAAGGCAGTCGCCTAACCAACTGAGCCACCCAGGCGCCCCGATTCTGTTCTTCTTAACAGGACCTGTCATCAAGAGAAACTATTTAACCAAAGCCTAACTAAACCTTTGGGATTGTATCAGGGTCTAACCAACCTAGAAGAAGGGAAATACCAAC
>NW_027958392.1:0-212 GCF_054177405.1 Leptonychotes weddellii
AGGGGGTGGTGAGGGATGCGCAGAATTCATTAAGTCATGAGGAGTAAAGGAGGTTATTAAGATGAAATTAAGGAAATAGTATGCAAAACCAAGCTCAGTAAACTAAATAAACCCAGGGATTTGAGTGTCCAAAAGCCAAGTAGCTATGTCACCTTGAAAAGGATTGTATGAGGGCGCCTGGGTGGCTCAGTTGGTTAAGTGACTGCCTTCGG
>NW_027958393.1:0-212 GCF_054177405.1 Leptonychotes weddellii
AAAACAAAAAAAACAAAAAAACTAAAGATCCCTCTGGAGCAGGCAATTCAGTGTCGGTGACCCTTTATTTCTGCTTTCTTGTGTTCAGTGTAGAATAACTAAAATTCACTTTGGCAGAAAGAGAACCAAAGAAATTTGATCAAATAGTGTCGTCTTCTACATAAACAAGATAACATTTACTTTATTTTGAAAAATAAGGCACAAAGGTGAAA
>NW_027958394.1:0-212 GCF_054177405.1 Leptonychotes weddellii
GCATCTGGCCAGCCCTGCTCCTGCCTTCAGCAGCCCACACCCCCTTGGGGTACGTTCCTGGAACTGCCACTGGGCAGTATATATTTTACTCCCAGAAGCTGTCAATTGGGTTGAAGTAGTGAAATATTCATATTAATTTTGAGCCACGCTGGAGTCAAGGCTGGAAATTTATTCTTTTCTTTATTTCTTTGCATTTTTTTCCCCCAGCCATA
>NW_027958395.1:0-212 GCF_054177405.1 Leptonychotes weddellii
TCATATTCTTTTAAAAAAATTTTTTTTCTTTTTTCTTTCTTTCCCTTTCTTTTCCCCTGGTTTCAGGTCTCCTTTGATTTGTTTAGTGTATATTTTTCTGGGGTCGTTGTTACCCTGTTAGCATTTTGTTATCTCATTCATCTATTGTCTTCAGGACAAGATGACAAGATGGAAAATATCACCTCAAAAAAAAAAAAAAGAACCAAGAGGCA
>NW_027958396.1:0-212 GCF_054177405.1 Leptonychotes weddellii
ATCTGCCATTTCTGCACATCTTTTGAGCAAAAGGCACCAACAGCTTTATTCAAGGATGTTTGCAAAGCTGTTCCTGGGCAGGGGGCAGATTTGTTTAAATTCCAGGATTCTAAAGCTAGAGACATTCCTGGGTGAGGATGGTAATGTCTCTGGAGGTAGAGACAGGCAGATTTGTTAGGGATCTCCTCTCTTTGAAGATCGGGGCTTTCTTG
>NW_027958397.1:0-212 GCF_054177405.1 Leptonychotes weddellii
AGACCAGGAGGGTTGTCAGGCAGACCAGGAGGGTTGTCAGGCCTGCTTCTGACCTTGAGACATATGACCTTGAGACAGCACATTGTTATCCTTTGGTCTTCAGTCAGTCCAAAGACAATGAGGGGTTTGGAGTCTGTCACTGATTTTCAAAGCCCCTTTCTATAGAAAGTAGGTTTTTTTGTTTGGTGTCTTGGCCCCAAAGAAACAACGGC
>NW_027958398.1:0-212 GCF_054177405.1 Leptonychotes weddellii
GGATAGTTTGGGCCACACGGAATGTGAGGGGTCTGTGGGCTGCCCCAGAAAGCACTGGATACTGGGCCAGGAGTTCTGGAGAGCCTCAGACAGGGCCCTGAGAAATGGCAACATTCAGGGACATTTCACTGAACGTGCTTGCCTAGGTCACCACTCTGTCCTCAGTGTCTAGTCCAAAGCCTGACTCTCTAAGTAGTTATTCAAAAAGCACA
>NW_027958399.1:0-1195 GCF_054177405.1 Leptonychotes weddellii
ATAACAGCAAGTTTGAGAAAAATGAATCATCGATAGTCTACCTCTGATTTTTCACATCCCCGGTTACTGCTCTAGTAAGTGTTACCTAAACCCATCCACGGGTCACTTTTGGTTTCCTAATTTGTCGGAGGCAATTTTAACAATGATTTACTCCACTTTTTCCAGGAGTTTTCCTTTATAACTATATAGTATAAAACTTACTAATTGTTCCATGGGAAAGGGCTGGCAAAGATCAGATCAGCTAGTCTGGAAGACACTATGAAACAATCATTGAACAGCCATTCAATTAAATGTAACTGTCACCATTATAATGATGGCCATGTAGCAATGTAGAAAGACGCCTATAAGAGAAAAATTAAAATTCAAAATTATATATTTATTAAGATTATAACTACGCAAAATCATATACTGTGAAGACAATTTTGATTAACCATACTGAGGTCAGCAAGGCTCACTAACTAAGTAGCATCTAAGTACTACTAACTTCTAGGAGGGGAGGAGTCCAGCAGGTGTGGGTTGCCCCACCAGACATGGCCTCTCTCTTCCAACTCTTGGGAGATTAATACACAACATGCCACAAGCCCATTAATTTGTCTTCTGATAACTCAGCTTACTGTTTATAACTACTGCAATAATAGTTGTTCCTTATTTCCTCTATGCTTTATTTCCACAACATAAAAAAATCAGTGTATCAGTAAACTTAAAAACAACAGATTCTCTCCTCACATTCTTAGATGTCCTCCAAAGAAGTTTACATATTCCCAAAGACGTCTCAAGTGAACATTACTATGTCACTTGGGCTAATCACTTTAACCCTCTGTGCCCATCTCCTCATCTGTAAAACAGGCATACTCTGAGCTTTGCCTACATCACAAGGCGGCTGTATGTGGGAAGCAGCATGCACAGCAGGGTGGAAAAACAGCATTTAGAGCGATACTGTCAAGAGTGTTAATTCTGGCTCTGAAACTGACTGACCTAGGGCAAGTTACAGAACTTCTCGGAGCCTCAAAATGAAGTGGGCAATCCCTACCTTATAGGGCTTATGCATGCATGACATCTAAAACCAACGACACAATAGATGCTCAAGAAATGGTAGCTATTGTTTCAGCGCTTTGTAAATTTCAAAACAGATTATGCAAATAGAACATGCTCATAATGGTAACAGAAAGAGAAAAGGGGAAGAAAAGATCTGAAC
>NW_027958400.1:0-212 GCF_054177405.1 Leptonychotes weddellii
ATGCATGTGTGTGCACACACACACATACCTCTATTAAAACTTGGGAAAGGGACTTGAATAAGACATTTAGGCTAAGAAAAAAAAATGACAAAATCTGAAGTGAAAGAGGAGACATCACAAGTGATACCACAGAATTCGTAAGAGAATACTATGAACAATTATATACCAACAAATTGGATAACCCAGGAGAAATAGATAATTGAATTAAAGAA
>NW_027958401.1:0-212 GCF_054177405.1 Leptonychotes weddellii
CCAAAACATAGTGGGGGAGGGGCAAAAATGCTGAGCTTTAGAATGGGATCAAATGTAAGGTATTATCAACTTAAAGTAGACTATTATAGATATAAGTTGTTATATCTAAGTCTCATGGTAACCACAAATCAAAAACCAATAGTAAATACATAAAAGTAAGAATATAAGCATACCACTGAAGTCATCAAACCAAAAAGAAAGAAAGAGAAGAA
>NW_027958402.1:0-212 GCF_054177405.1 Leptonychotes weddellii
CACACACATTTTTGGATATAATGTTCTTTTTTCTAATATACAACAGTTTCCATATTTTTTTAGTAGGACCCAGAAATCATGGGGGAGAAGATAAAAATAAACATTTATAAAACAAAATGACTCTTTTACAATACCTCTTGATCTAGTCTGTTGCTCATACGTAGGGGATTCAATAGTCCTGATCTTCAGACCTTCAAAAGGTTCTTAGAGAA
>NW_027958403.1:0-212 GCF_054177405.1 Leptonychotes weddellii
AGGTTTCTTTCCTTTTCTTTCTTTCTTTCTTTCTTTCTTTCTTTCTTTCTTTCTTTCTTTCTTTCTTTCTTTCTCTTTCTTTCTTTCTTTCATTCGAGAGGGGGAGAGTAGGGTGGGGAGGGGCAGAGGGAGAGAGGAAATAGAATCTTAGCAGGTTCCATACCCAGCACAGTGTCCAATGCAGGACTCAATCTCACAATTGACGCCCCAAT
>NW_027958404.1:0-212 GCF_054177405.1 Leptonychotes weddellii
GGTACTTAGACATGTGCCAGGATATGCGCTCAGATAGACACCCCAGCTCAAGGAAGAATGAGCAAAATTAAACTAAGTGGACCAGTCCTTATAGGGTGGGTAGAACATTGAGAGCACCAAAAAGAGGAAAACTGGATTAAATGTGAATTAGTCCCAAGATAGGAGGGTCTCAACAGGAGTTGAAAGCCCAAATTGAGTGCGAGCCAGAGACA
>NW_027958405.1:0-212 GCF_054177405.1 Leptonychotes weddellii
CAAACCTCTGAGCCGGGCCCAGCCGGCCTCGTTCGATGTGCCAGGAGGCCCCGAATGTGCTCGGATCGATGATGACTCCCTCATTGTGCATTCCTTGGAAAAGCTGAACAAAATGAGTGAGAACTCCCTACCGTCGTTCTCATCGAAACTGAGGTCCAGCACGTTGTCTCCCCCAGGGAAGGTAGGAGTGAGGGACAGCTTCCCCTCGGTCA
>NW_027958406.1:0-212 GCF_054177405.1 Leptonychotes weddellii
GGCTGTCTCCCAGTGCACCCTCCAGGGAGGTCCGATCCCCTTTGATAACCCAGGAGCCTGGGGCTCAGGGTGGTGCAGCTGGTTGGGCAGAGACCCATGGGCAGTGGGCTGGTACACTGACACCCAAAGCCCACGTTCTGTCCAGCTGCTGCTGAGTAGGGTCCCCTCCTTTATGCATGGTGGAGCCTGCAACCTCCATGCCACTCTAGCCC
>NW_027958407.1:0-212 GCF_054177405.1 Leptonychotes weddellii
CATTCCTTCCATGCGGCTCCTCATACCTGTCCTGCTCACAGCACCCCCACCGGTGGTGTGGGGTATTGAGGATGTGCCTGCCACCGTGCCACGCGGGCCAGGCTGGTCAGGCTGAGGGGTGCAGGTCGCAGGGCACGTTCGGCATCTAGAAGGGAGAGCAGGATGGCAGCGGGAGGCTGCCCTGCACACTCTGGGCTGCCTGCGCGGGGCGG
>NW_027958408.1:0-212 GCF_054177405.1 Leptonychotes weddellii
CAGTTTTTCATAATTTATACAGCCTTAAATCAGTGGGTGATCTGTGTTTGTTTCGCAAGTCTCTAATCTAACTCATTATCAAACCATTTAATAGACAAGCAAGTTTGTAGACCGAGCCTTGCTCGGTGCATTAATACATAATAATTACTGCGGCTTATTTGTAGCGTATCACATATCTCTTTGGTCTCAAGCTCAATATATTCTTTCATCAA
>NW_027958409.1:0-212 GCF_054177405.1 Leptonychotes weddellii
GTTCAGAAGGCTGCATCAGGAGGCAGGAGACCTAGATCTGGGCCTTAGTCTTCCTATTCTAGGATGAGGCTGGAACTCAGATCACCTACATGCTCTTCCGGCTCCAATTCTGAGGCAGGGGCTCAGGGCAGGGGATGCAGAGAGGCTGGGTCACTGGCCTGCTCCCGCCTGCCAAGCTCTGGGCTCCCCCCGCCCACCCAGCCCGGTCCCCA
>NW_027958410.1:0-1195 GCF_054177405.1 Leptonychotes weddellii
GTTCAGATCTTTTCTTCCCCTTTTCTCTTTCTGTTACCATTATGAGCATGTTCTATTTGCATAATCTGTTTTGAAATTTACAAAGCGCTGAAACAATAGCTACCATTTCTTGAGCATCTATTGTGTCGTTGGTTTTAGATGTCATGCATGCATAAGCCCTATAAGGTAGGGATTGCCCACTTCATTTTGAGGCTCTGAGAAGTTCTGTAACTTGCCCTAGGTCAGTCAGTTTCAGAGCCAGAATTAACACTCTTGACAGTATCGCTCTAAATGCTGTTTTTCCACCCTGCTGTGCATGCTGCTTCCCACATACAGCCGCCTTGTGATGTAGGCAAAGCTCAGAGTATGCCTGTTTTACAGATGAGGAGATGGGCACAGAGGGTTAAAGTGATTAGCCCAAGTGACATAGTAATGTTCACTTGAGACGTCTTTGGGAATATGTAAACTTCTTTGGAGGACATCTAAGAATGTGAGGAGAGAATCTGTTGTTTTTAAGTTTATTGATACACTGATTTTTTTATGTTGTGGAAATAAAGCATAGAGGAAATAAGGAACAACTATTATTGCAGTAGTTATAAACAGTAAGCTGAGTTATCAGAAGACAAATTAATGGGCTTGTGGCATGTTGTGTATTAATCTCCCGAGAGTTGGAAGAGAGAGGCCATGTCTGGTGGGGCAACCCACACCTGCTGGACTCCTCCCCTCCTAGAAGTTAGTAGTACTTAGATGCTACTTAGTTAGTGAGCCTTGCTGACCTCAGTATGGTTAATCAAAATTGTCTTCACAGTATATGATTTTGCGTAGTTATAATCTTAATAAATATATAATTTTGAATTTTAATTTTTCTCTTATAGGCGTCTTTCTACATTGCTACATGGCCATCATTATAATGGTGACAGTTACATTTAATTGAATGGCTGTTCAATGATTGTTTCATAGTGTCTTCCAGACTAGCTGATCTGATCTTTGCCAGCCCTTTCCCATGGAACAATTAGTAAGTTTTATACTATATAGTTATAAAGGAAAACTCCTGGAAAAAGTGGAGTAAATCATTGTTAAAATTGCCTCCGACAAATTAGGAAACCAAAAGTGACCTGTGGATGGGTTTAGGTAACACTTACTAGAGCAGTAACCGGGGATGTGAAAAATCAGAGGTAGACTATCGATGATTCATTTTTCTCAAACTTGCTGTTAT
>NW_027958411.1:0-212 GCF_054177405.1 Leptonychotes weddellii
CAGGGGCAGAAGCCACAGTTTTGGAACCGGGGTGGAAGGAGCAATTCTTTCTGCCTGTGAGAGAACAGGGGAGACTTTGGGGAAGAAGTTAGCTCATAAGCTGGGCCTTGAAAGAGCAAGATCCAGAAAATCAGAGAAGATAAGTTACATTACAGAGAAAGAAGAAATATTCACTTCAGACCCTTAATGTTCCTGGGTGAAGATTTAGCCAA
>NW_027958412.1:0-212 GCF_054177405.1 Leptonychotes weddellii
CGTTATCCTTGACTAGCCCATCTCCTTCCCCATCTGAATCTGTTCAGTCCCCAAGACCTTCAGAGTGATCTTCCAGATCTTCTTGGCACCATCTCTTCCTTTCCTCCCTTCTTGCCTCCAGTGCCCTATTTCAAGTCCTCAGCATCTCTCTTCCAGACTGATCACAGCCCCCCAACTAACTATCCCAACTCCAAAAAGATCAAGTTCCAGAA
>NW_027958413.1:0-212 GCF_054177405.1 Leptonychotes weddellii
ACAGATACCTCCAGTGATCCCCATGACATGATACCCAAATTGGCCTACCAGGAAGCATCTTATAATGCTGGGAAATCTGTATGTCCATCTTGGTTCTCTTTGTCCCACTGGAGAAACCATATGCCCAGGGAGGCCCTCTTGGTGTGGGTCTGTGCTCACCTGGGGGAGGGGCATTCGGTCAGACTGTAGCCTTTCCTCAATACAGTCCTTCT
>NW_027958414.1:0-212 GCF_054177405.1 Leptonychotes weddellii
AGCTGTTTCAGGCGGGGAACCCTGTTCCCTGCCGTGCTCTCTACCTGGAGGATCAGCTGCGGGGTGGGTGGAAACCAGCTTCAGATGGCGGGCAGGAGACCCACCCTCCCCTTCCCTGGACTCCCGCCAGATGCATGAGCTTGGGGGGAAAAGGCACAGGCCACATCGTAGAAGGGGATGAAAGGATGCAGGCAGACTCGATTCATGAGTCA
>NW_027958415.1:0-212 GCF_054177405.1 Leptonychotes weddellii
GCCTTCCTGATCGATGTCTTCCAATTTTAGAAACTACTAACACAATTTCATTCCCAAAGACATGATCCCTGCCCTCAAGGAGCTTACCTTCTTGCCAGCAGGGAAGTAAATGGAAAGATTTACCAGGCAGAATAAAATCCCTGCTCTGATACAATTTTCCTGCCAAATGGATGGTCATGAGTACCTGGTTTCTGTGTTGCAAAGACACCTGA
>NW_027958416.1:0-212 GCF_054177405.1 Leptonychotes weddellii
CTCAGTAGATTATGCAAAAAATATATATGTCCCTATGATAGTTTCCATTTATTAATCTATATATGCCATGCACTATGCTAAGAATTTTACATATATTATCTCATTTACATAACAACTGTATGAATTGAGTGCTAGTGTTAGCCCAATTTTCTGGATGAGAAAACTGAGGCTTAGAGAGAATTAAAAACTTACCCAAACCGCTGCTGCTGCCC
>NW_027958417.1:0-212 GCF_054177405.1 Leptonychotes weddellii
GAGATGACACATGAGGGTTGAGCCACACTCCTAGCTGCTGGGGCTTGTTGGCCCCATAACCATAGTACCCCGGCCACAGGGTGGTCTGGGGGATTGTCCGAGGTAATAATGTGCGTGGAAGGGGGCGCCTGGGTGGCTCAGTCGTCTGCCTTCAGCTCAGGTCATGATCTCAGGGTCCTGGCCGGGAGCCTGCTTCTCCCGCTGCCTGCCGC
>NW_027958418.1:0-212 GCF_054177405.1 Leptonychotes weddellii
TCTTCCCACTAAATAAAGGGCCAGAAGTCTTAGCCCAGAAGTAGTGAACTTCTCACCGCACCAGGTGTCAACAGAGTCCAAGTGGAGAATCTGGGCTTACATCCCCCAGCTGGCAGTAACAAAGCTCTGCTTCCCTTCCCCTTTGAGAGATGTGTCGGAGGAGGCCTAGTGAAACAGAAGATTTAAATGAAATCCCGAGTCTGATTACAGAA
>NW_027958419.1:0-212 GCF_054177405.1 Leptonychotes weddellii
CTTGTAGGAGATGCACTTCCCATCCTGGCACTGGAACTCGTTTCTCCCACATTTGTCTTCCGCTGAGAGAGAAGGGAAGAGGAAGGACCATTCAGCGCCAGAATCGGAAACTCACAACGCCACCTGTGTGTGTCTATTTCCTGCCAGCTGAGGAATGAACCAGAAGTAGAATCCGATCGTTCCCAGGAAATACAACACACACATTTCATGAA
>NW_027958420.1:0-1195 GCF_054177405.1 Leptonychotes weddellii
TGGATACCAGCCCTTTATCTGTAGTGTCATTTGCAAATATCTTCTCCCATTCTGTGGGTTGCCTCTTTGTTTTGTTGCCTTTTTCCTTTGCTGTGCAGAAGCTTTTTATCTTGATGAAGTCCCAAAAGTTCATTTTTGCTTTGTTTCACTAGCTTTTAGAGATGTATCTTGAAAGAAGTTGCTGTGGCCGATGTCAAAGAAGTTACTGCTCATGTTCTCCTCTAGGATTTTGATGGATTCCTGTCTCACATTGAGGTCTTTCATCCACTTTGAGTTTATCTTTGTGAATGGTGTTAGAGAATGGTCGAGTTTCATTCTTCTGCATGTGGCTGTCCAATTTTCCCAGCACCATTTATTGAAGAGACTGTCTTTTTTCCATTGCATGCTTTTTCCTGCTTTGTCAAAGATTATTTGACCATGGAGTTGAGGGTCCCTATCTGGGTTCTCTATTCTGTTCCATTGGTCTGTATGTCCGTTTTTGTGCCAGCACAATGCTGTCTTGGTGATCACAGCTTTGTAATATAGCTTGAAATTGGGCAACGTGATGCCCCCAGCTTTGTTTTTCTTTTTCAACATTTCCTTTTATCTAGCCAGAATTCTTAATGAATGGGAGTTTAAAAGTGTAGCTGTCTTTTCTGGGAAAGGATCAAATCAACAGAGCTGCTATTCAAAAACTAAATTTAAAAAATCAACCTAGAATGTATTGTGTCCAGTACTTTTATATGATCAGTATATGTCTACATCTTTTATATATGTCATTCTCTATAAAGTCATTGATGTTGACAGAGATAACCCTGATGGCCTGGAACATACAAAATCAAAAGAAAGATTATATGATATTTATTACATTCTATTGACTAAGGTAACATGAATGTTAATACAATTTTTTTTTTTTAAGATTTTATTTGTTTATTTGACAGAGAGAGACACAGCGAGAGAGGGAACACAAGCAGGGGGAGTGGGAGAGGGAGAAGCAGGCTCCCTGCTCAGCAGGGACTCGATCCCAGGACCCTGGGATCATGACCTGAGCCGAAGGCAGACGCTTAATGACTGAGCCACCCAGGCGCCCCTCAAGTCAGTGTTTTACTTGGTAAACATGTCTGAGACCATGCATCCCTGGCTGCTAAGCACCATGGCGGACAGGGCTAGAAAGGTAACAGCTTTATTTTGAGCAGGGGGCAAAGACAAGGCAGCA
>NW_027958421.1:0-212 GCF_054177405.1 Leptonychotes weddellii
GCCGAAGGCAGAAGCTTAATGACTGACCCACCCAGGCGCCCCACAAATAGCCCTTTTATGTGAGGTCTTATGTGATTCTGGCTAGTGGTCAGGCAGTATATAATGTTTGTTTTACCTTTAAGCACCAAGGCTTTAAATTTCCTCTAGTGTCCTTGTTCTGTTTTCTTCCTCCGTGTTGTATTTTGACTTCCCTAAGGACTCTTCCTCAGATA
>NW_027958422.1:0-212 GCF_054177405.1 Leptonychotes weddellii
GTGTAAGGAACCAGAGAAAAGAATGAGAGCGACATCTCACCAAACAGATAATATTAATAAAGAGATTTAAAATTATTTTCAAAAAAATAACTAGATTAGAAGTCTGGAGTTAAAAAATTCAGTACCTGGAGTAAACAGTTCACTAGAGTGTCTCAAAGGCAGATTTGACCTAAGAAAAAAATAATTGGTGAATGTGAAAGTAAGTCAATTGA
>NW_027958423.1:0-212 GCF_054177405.1 Leptonychotes weddellii
GGCTGTTCAGGGCAGTTTTATTTCTGATAGTAAGAAAGAAGAAACAACTTTAATGTCCAACAGAAGAAGACTAGTTAAATAAGTGGTTGATGTTTGTGTCATTTAAATGTTTTTCTTTATACCTTTATGTATTTGGCAAATGTTCTACAGCAACTGTTTATTAGATAGAAAATAACTAATGCCAGTTTATAATGGAGAATGCAGGGATGGGA
>NW_027958424.1:0-212 GCF_054177405.1 Leptonychotes weddellii
CCAAAAGTGACCTGTGGATGGGTTTAGGTAACACTTACTAGAGCAGTAACCGGGGATGTGAAAAATCAGAGGTAGACTATCGATGATTCATTTTTCTCAAACTTGCTGTTATATTATAAGTATCTGAAATTTTTCTGAGGTTTTATTTTTCACATACAGACAGAATCATTTCATACATGGGACATTTAATTTCACCCCACTGTGCAGAAGGA
>NW_027958425.1:0-212 GCF_054177405.1 Leptonychotes weddellii
GATGAATGGATAAAGAAATAAAGAAGATGTGGTCCATATATACAATGGAATATTACTCAGCCATCAGAAAGGATAAATACCCAACTTTTACATCAACATGGATGGGACTGGAGGAGATTATGCTAAGTGAAATAAGTCTATGTGAGTTATTTTTAAAGTACTCATGACATTTTAAAAGCAATGCAATTCTTACTACCTTTTATTAGTTTTGA
>NW_027958426.1:0-212 GCF_054177405.1 Leptonychotes weddellii
CATGGTTCTAATACTTTCCTCATTGATTGTTTAATTTCCCCTTATGGCTAATTAGTCATAAAGCAAAGACTATTCTTTTTTTTTTTTTATTCTTATGTTAATCCCCATACATTACATCATTAGTTCTAGATGAAGTGTTCCATGATTCATTGTTTGTGCATAACACCCAGTGCTCCATGCAGAATGTGCCCTCCTCAATCCCCACCACCAGG
>NW_027958427.1:0-212 GCF_054177405.1 Leptonychotes weddellii
AGGCTCTGTATAACCTCTGGGTTTTGTTCTGTTTATTCTTTATGGTGCCTTGGGTAGTTTCCTCCCATGTTTGCATTGACTATTCTCAGGAAGACCCCAACCCCAGAGCTTTCTCTCCCTACAGCTCTCTTGTGGTATTCTGGTATTCTGCCCTGTGAATTCTAGCTGCCATGTCCTCCCCCAAATCTGAATTGCTCCCTCGGGGAGATGGC
>NW_027958428.1:0-212 GCF_054177405.1 Leptonychotes weddellii
TAGACTGAGTGGCTTAAACAACAGGTATTTATTTATTTCATAGTTCTGGAGGCTGCAAGGCCAAGATTAAGGTGCTTCCAGGTTTGGTTTGTCTTAAAGCCTTTCTCCTTGATTTGTGGACTGTGGCTTTTCTTGCTGGGTCCTGACATGGCCTATCCTCTGTATATATGCATCCTTGGGATTTCTCTGCAGGCCTTAATCTCCTCTTCTAA
>NW_027958429.1:0-212 GCF_054177405.1 Leptonychotes weddellii
AGACCAGGAGGGTTGTCAGGCAGACCAGGAGGGTTGTCAGGCCTGCTTCTGACCTTGAGACATATGACCTTGAGACAGCACATTGTTATCCTTTGGTCTTCAGTCCGTCCAAAGACAATGAGGGGTTTGGAGTCTGTCACTGATTTTCAAAGCCCCTTTCTATAGAAAGTAGGTTTTTTTGTTTGGTGTCTTGGCCCCAAAGAAACAACGGC
>NW_027958430.1:0-212 GCF_054177405.1 Leptonychotes weddellii
AATCATGTTAAGCTATTCTTTAAAAGCAATAAACAGGGCGCCTGGGTGGCTCAGTTGGTTAAGCCACTGCCTTCGGCTCAGGTCATGATCCTGGAGTCCCGGGATCGAGTCCCGCATCGGGCTCCCTGCTCAGCGGGGAGTCTGCTTCTCCCTCTGACCCTCCCCACTCTCATGTGCTCTCTCTCATTCTCTCTCTCTCTCAAATAAATAAA
>NW_027958431.1:0-12438 GCF_054177405.1 Leptonychotes weddellii
AAAAAAGAGTAACAAAAGCAAAGAAACACATCAAGAACAATACAATAAGAGTGGGGGACATTAACACCCCCCCACTCTGAAATGGACAGATCATCTAAGCAAAAGATCAACAAGAAAATAAAGACTTTAAAGGACACACTGGAACAAATGTACTTCACAGATGTATTCAGAACATGCCATCCCAAAGCAACACATTCTTCTCTAGTGCCCATGGAACATTCTCCAGAATCAATCACATCCTAGGTCACAAATCAGGTCTCAACCAGTACCAAAGATTGGGATCCTTCCCTGCATATTTTCAGACCACAATGCTTTGAAACTAGAACTCAATCACAAGAGGAAAGTCAGAAAAACTCAAATACATGGACGCTAAAGAGCATCCTACTAAAGAATGAATGGGTCAACCAGGAAATTAAAGAAGAATTAAAAAAATTCATGGAAACAAATGAAAATGAAAACACAACTGTTCAAAATCTTTGGGATGCAGCAAAGGCAGTCCTAAGAGGAAATACATAGCAATACAAGCCTTTATCAAGAAACAAGAAAGGTCTCAACTCCACATCCTAACCCTACACTTAAAGGAGCTGGAGAAAGAGCAGCAAATAAAGCCTCAGACCAGCAGGAGAAGAGAAATAATAAAGATCAGAGCAAAAATCAATGAAATAGAAACCAAAAGAACAGACCAGATTATGTTATTTTAAGCTCTCTCTTTGCTTAGAGGACCCCTTTCAATATGAACAGATCAAAGAAACTAGGAGCTGCTTCCTTGAAAGAATTAACAAGATTGATAAACCCTTGTCCAGATGTATCAAAAAGAAAAGAGAAACGACCCAAATATATAAAATCATGAATGAAAGAGGAGAGATCACAACCAACACCAAAGAAATACAATTTTAAGAACATATTATGAGCAACTATATGCCAGCAAATTAGATAATCTGGAAGAAATGGATGCTTTCTTTAGGAGGTATAAACTACCAAAACTGAACCAGGAAGAAATAGAAAACATGAACAGACCTATAACCACTAAGGAAATGGAAGCCATCATCAAAAATCTCCCAAAAAACAAAAGCCCAGGGCCAGATGGCTTCCCAGAAGAATTCTACCAAACATTTCAAGAAGAATTAATCCCTATTCTTCTGAAACTGTTCCAAAAAATAGAAATGGAAGGAACACTTCCACCAAACTCATTTTATGAGGCCACCATTACCTTGATCCCAAAACCAAAGACCCCATCAAAAAGGAGAATTACAGACCAATATCCTTGATGAACATGGATGTAAAAATTCTCACCAAAATACTAGCCAATAGGATCCAACAGGACGTTAAAAGGATTATTCACCAAGATCAAGTGGGATTTATCCCTGGGATGCAAGGTTGGTTCAACATCCACAAATCAATCAATGTGCTAGAATACATTAACAAAAGAAAGGACAAGAACCACATCATCCTCTCAATAGATGCAGAAAAAACATTTCACAAAGTACAGCATCCTTTCTTGATCAAAACTCTTCAGAGTATAGGGATAGAGGGTACATACCTCAATATCATAAAACACATCTATGAAAAACCCACAGCGAATATCATTCTCAATGGGGAAAAGCTGAGAGCTTTCCCCTTAAGGTCAGGAACGCGGCAGGGATGACCACTATCACCACTGCTATTATTAGATGTCCTAGCCACAGCAATCAGACAACAAAAAGATATAAAATGTATCCAAATCAGCAAAGAAGAAGTCAAACTCTCACTCTTTGCAGATGATATGATACTTTATGTGGAAAACCCAAAAGACTCCACCCCAAAACTGCTAGAATTCATACAGGAATTCAGTAAAGTGGCAGGATATAAAATCAATGCACAGAAATCAGTAGCATTCCTATACACCAACAATAAGACAGAAGAAAGAGAAATTAAGGAGTCGATCGCATTTACAATTGCACCCAAAACCATAAGATACCCAGGAATAAATCTAACCAACGAGGCAAAAAATCTATACTCAGAAAACTATAAAATACTCATGAAAGAAATTGAGGAAGACAGAAAGAAATGGAAAAACGTTCCACACTCATGGATTGGAAGAACAAATATTGTGAAGATGTCAATGCTACCTAGAGCAGTCTACACATTTAATGCAATCCCCATCAAAATACCATCCACTTTTTTCAAAGAAATGGAACAAATAATCCTAAAATTTGTATGGAACTAGAAAAGACCCCAAATAGCCAGAGGAATGTTGAAAAGGAAAAGCAAAGCTGGTAGCATCACAATTCCAGACTTTTGGCTCTATTACAAAGCTGTCATCATCAAGACAGTATGGTACTGGCACAAAAACAGACACATAGATCAATGGAACAGAATAGAGAGCCCAGAAATGGACCCTCAACTCCATGGTCAACTCATCTTTGACAAAGCAGGAAAGAATGTGCAATGGAAAAAAGACAGTCTCTTCAACAAATGGTGTTGGGAAAATTGGACAGCCACATGCAGAAGAATGAAACTGGACCATTTCCTTACACCACACACAAAAATAGACTCAAAGTGGATGAACGACCTAAACGTGAGATAGGAATCCATCAAAATCCTAAAGGAGAACACAGGCAGCACCTCTTTTACCTCAGCTGCAGCAACTTCTTTCTAGTAACATCGCCAAAGGCAAGGGAAGCCAAGGGCAAAAATGAACTATTGGGACTTCATCAAGATAAAAAGTTTTTGCAAAGCAAAGGAAACAGTCAACAAAACCAAAAGACAACCGACAGAATGGGAGAAGATATTTGCAAATGACATATCAGATAAAGGGCTAGTATCCAAAATCTATAAAGAACTTACCAAACTCAACAGCCAAAGAACAAATGATCCAATCTAGAAATGGGCAGAAGACATGCACAGACATTTTTCTAATGAAGACATCCAAATGACCTCAGACAGATGAAAAAATGCTCAACATCGTTTGGCATCAGGTAAATCCAAATCAAAACCTCAATGAGGTACCATCTCACACCAGTCAGAATGGCTAAAATTAACAAGTCAGGAAATGACAGATGTTAGCAGGGAAGCAGAGAAAGGGGAACCCTCCTACACTGTTGGTGGGACTGCAAGCTGGTGCAACCACTCTAGAAAACAGTATGGAGTTTTTCTCAAAAAGTTGAAAATAGAGCTACCATATGATCCAGCAATTGCACTACTGGGTATTTACCCCAAAGATATAAATGTAGGGATCCAAAGGGGTATGTGCACCCTGATGTTTATAACAGCAATGTCCACAATAGCCAAACTATCGAAAGAGCCAAGATGTCCATCAACAGATGAATGGATAAAGAAGAAGTGGTATATATATACAATGGAATATTATGTAGCCATAAAAAGGAATTAAATCTTGCCCTTTGCAATGACATGGATGGAACTGGAGGGTGTTATGCTGAGCAAAATAAGTCAATCAGAGAAAGACAAGTATCATATGATCTCACTGATATGAGGAATTCTTAATCTAAGGGAACAAACTTAGGGTTGCTTGATTGGTGGGGGGTGGGAGGGATGGGGTGGTTGGGTGATAGACATTGGGGAGGTTTTATGGTATGGTGAGCACTGTGAATTTTGTAAGACTGTTGAATCACAGACCTGTACCTCTGAAACAAATAATACATTATATGTTAATAAAAAATGAAGAAGATAGTAGGAAGGGAAAAAGGAAGGGGGGTAATCGAAGGGAGAGATGAACCATGAGAGACTATAGACTCTGAGAAACAAACTGAGGGTTCTAGAGGGGAATGGGTTGTGGGGATGTTTTAGCCTGGTGATGGGTATTAAAGAGGGCATGTACTGAATGGAGCACTGGGTGTTATATGCAAACAATGAATCATGGAACACTACATCAAAAACTAATGCTGTCATGTATGATGATTAACATAACATAATAAAATTTAAAAAAAAATTGAGGGTTTCCACGAATGAACAGAAAAAGCACTTGAATATTCTAGTACTAGTACTGTGGTACTGTGGCTGTCATTGAAAATATATAGAAAAAGGGAATTGTATCTTCCAAAACTCAAAAGTACTGAACCATTTGGCAACCCAAAAGAAGTGGAATAATATTGTTCGTAGTCTCTAAAACAGCAGATTCACCAACGTTAACAGGAATCTTTACAGGGTAACTGTGGTGAATAGTTTGCCAATAGCACTCTGAGCCAAAATGTATCAAATATGTGGATGGTGTCTTAAAGTTATTCTTTTTTATTTGGTTTTATTTTAAAGATTTTATTTATTTATTTGACAGAGAGAGACACAGCGAGAGAGGGAACGCAAGCATGGGGGAGCAGGAGAGGGAGAAGCAGGCTCCCTGCCAAGTAGGGAGTCTGATGCGGGGCTCAATCCCAGGACCTTGAGACTGTGACCCAAGCCGAAGGCAGACGCTTAACCAACTGAGCCACCCAGGTGCCCCAAAGTTATTCTTTATTTTAATTAAGGCACAACTGCCCAAATTCTTATTGAAGCAAGCTCATTTGTAATATTTGCATCTTATTTCTGGAACATTTTAGGTTTTTATTATCAATGTTTACATGAAATACACTGTAATATAAATGGCTTTCATAAAAGTTGCCAACTTCCAACCACCTGCTGTGTGCTGACAGCCTTAGCAGCAATTCTACTGCTGCAAAGTGATATTCAATTGCAATATCTACTGTTGGATCCACAAATCGTTCTTTTAGGTTATGCGGTTTGTTGGAATAAGACCATATTTACCAATCCTTCTTTGCCATCTCTCAGTCTTTCTGGTATTACCTGCTCTGATTGATTCCACCAAGGCACTGGGTAAGCAGAAATGTGATCCAGTTTGGAACCCTCATTTTCCTACAGTTCACATGTGAAACAGCAACTGAAAAGTGGATGGTTTGGAGAGGTTGCCAATGGAAATAGACCTGATGATAGAAAGTTCAGCCATGTCTGTGCCATGTTGGCAACAATGTCTCATTGCAGCACTTGGAACTGTACCAGCATTGATAGACTAGGGTGTCAGCAAGAAAGGGTTCAGGAAGCCCCACAGTATAGTTGGTGTGAGGAAGTACTTGTGGGGAATAACAGATAATTTCTCTGTGTACCAAGACATGTTGCTATTAAACAAATCCTTGTACACAAATTATTCATTGGTGACCACCTTGCAGCAGTTAAATTGCATATACCCAGAAGGTCCCAGAAGCCAATATAAATCATTTAAGCAATCCATGAATATGTGCCTCGGTGCATATGAGTGGTCACTGGGAACTCTGGGCAACTGGACAGTACTTGCCCTGTTTCAAAGATGCAGCTCTTTCTCAGCTCTTGCCCATCAATGCCATGTTAGAGTGGGAGCCCACATTTCAGATTCTCAGGTATTTATTAGTCTTTCATGACAAGTCAGAAATTATATATATTATATAGAATATTCCAAACTCCCAAACCAGAGAGAGCAAAACAAAGTGGATGATGCAGCCAGAGATCTGTCTTAGTGGACACAGAGCAGGATAGACAGCAGCAAATAAGGTATTTGCTGGACTGAAGAGGGTGGGAGCAACAAACAATAAAAAAAAAAAGCACATACTGCTTTTTTATTCCTTTAAATGATATTGCATATCTTTGATCTCCACATTTACCATGTTTCATGTCATCTTGGCCACATCACAATTTTTAAAATTTATTTATTTGAGAGAGAGAGAGAATGAGAGCATGAGCAGGAGAAGCAGAGGGAGAGGGAGAGAGAATTCCAAGCAGACTCCAAGCTGAGTGCAGAGCCCAATGCAGGGCTCGCTCTCACAACCATGATATCACAACCTGGTCAGAAAATAAGAGTTGGATGCTTAATGGACTGTGCCACCCAAGCACCCCAGTCCACATCACAATTTTGACACAAGCAATTGCTCTTTCTTTTTAAATTTTTATTCTTTTCAATTTAATTCATTGATTTATTTTTGCTTTCTTCTTAAAGCATTAACTTTTATTTGGATCTTAGGGTGTGACCCTCTTCTGGTTTCTTCTACTCCTATTGTCTGTCCTTCTTAGTCTACTGTGTTGGATCCCCTCCTTCAAAGTTCAGTCTCATCTGACATACTCTTTTTCTCAAGTCCCATGGTCTCAAATATCATCTATGTCCATTGTCTCAAATTTATGCCTTCCTTTACCAATTATACCCCAAATGCTAAGCTGTTAATCACTTACCTACTCAATAATTCTGTTGGTTATCTCCAATTATAATCTCAGGCTTAACATTTCAAAACCAAAATTTTAAATTTTGCCCTGAGTTGTTCTACTCTAGGCTTCAACATTTTACTAAATGGTACCACTACACACACACACACACACTCAGACACTTATCTTTATTCTTCCGCTAGAAGATAAGCTACATAAATGCAGATAGCTGTGATAAACCATATCCCTCAATAACATCCCACTCCCATCTCTTATCTTGCTTTCCTATTGCTTTTCTTCATTGCTCAAAAATTCACTCTTATTGATGTATACTACCTCCATTCACAGATACGTTACTATTTATTTGTTCCTACACTACATATATTTCTATTACCGAATGCCAAATTTCATTGCATTTCTCTATGTTTCTATCCCTTCCAATATGGCATGCGGGCAAAAAGCTGGCCCATTTCAGTCAATCAATAATTTTTTTAATTGAATGAATAATTTTGCAGATATGTGGCTAAAACATCTGCTGATAACACAAGAAAACACAAGAAGCACAGAAGTAAAATCACATGACAACTCTGAGGGATGGAGGTTGCTGTCTGAAAGGCTGTGCACAGGGCAGAGCAAACTCAGTAAGAACAAAGGCAAGGACAGATTTATGGAGTCTCATTGGCCTGGTAACATAAAGCAAACACAGGTAAGACAGACCTTTCTATTCCTGCACTTGTAACCCCTCTGGAGTCCCACAACAGAGAAAATCAGTATTTGAGACAAGTGCCTCTTATAATCACCAGATTACTGAAAGCACTTTGGTATTACTTATGCCTCCCCTAAAATGCAACCCAAAACATGTGCCTTGAATGAGGTCTGTCCACACCAATACTTCAAAATTAACAAAGGAATATTAATGTAATGTAGTAGAAAAAGCATGCCTTTGACCAATAAACTTTGGTCTGAAATGCCAGTTCAGCAACTTCTTAGTTGTAGAATTTGGAAAAGTTGATTAAAATCTCTATACTCCAGTTCCCTTTTTATGAAAAGAGGGATAATAATTACTAATAGGTTCGTTATGAGCATTAACTAAAATCATGCATGTAAATAACCAATTATGAAGAAAGAACTACACAGTTTAACAAATTAAACCAGAATTTACTGCTCAATATGGACCACAATCATAATCATATGGATGGTCACCAGGCTTGTCTCCTCCCACAGATGGAACATCCACTGACACTCACTGCATGATGGTCTGCTCACAGAGACTTGGTATTTTCTGAACACCTATTATGTGCTAGGTGCGTGATCCACGATGCTAGGAAAATGATAAGAGACTCAGTCACAACTTTTAAAAGCCCTGGAAATAGGTGTGCCAGGGTGGCTCAGTCGGTTAAATGTCTGACTCTTAGTTTTGACTCAGGTCATGATCTCATGGATCATGGGGTTGAGCCCTGCGTGGGGCTCCGCGCTCAGCAGAGAGTCTGCTTGAAAGATTCTCTCCCTCTGCCCTCCCCTCATGCACATGTATGCTCTCTCCCTCTCAAATAAATAAATAAACCATAAATAAATAAATAAATAAATAAAGGCCCAGAGACCTGTGAACAGCATGCATACAGACATATGCATAAATATGTCATAAACAATAAAATTTATTTGTAATTATTTTGTCATATAAAATGGATACTATATTTATGTCATAAAATTAATAACATAATGTAATTCATTTTGTTAATAATTTTTCTGTACCTGCCTTGTACCAGGCAATGTGCTAACCTCTAAGGGTGCACAAGTCATAAGCATTGGTGTGAAGGAACTGATTAAATTTCCTCATTCAAGTTGCATTAAAATATAATCATTACCTTTGTCTCAAGATCCCTTTGTGATAAAGAACCAAATGAAAAGGGAATTACCTAGGACAACATAGACTGTGAGGTCAATTGATTAATGACACCCCTCACCCCAAGTCAATGATATTCACATTCTAATCCTTGAAACCTATGGATGTGATACCCTAAACAGAAGTGACTTTGATGATATGATTAAATTAAGGATATTGAGATAGGGAGACTATCCTGAATTATTAAGTGGACCCAATGGAATCATGAGCGCTTAGGAGAAGGACGAAACCATGTCAGACACAGAGCCAGCAATATGATGATGGAAACAGTGGTCAGAGAGAGTTTAAGATGCTGGGTTTGAAAGTGGAGGGACCATGAGCCAGGGAGTGCAGATAGCCTAGAGAGGCTGTATGAGACAAGAACATGGACTGTCCCCTGTAGCCCCTAGGAGGAACAAGTCTCTGCCAACATCTCAAATTTAGCCCTCTGAAAGTCATTTCAGATTTCTGATCTCTAAAATTATAAGATAATGGATTTTTGTTGTGTAATTCATTAACTTTGCATGAATTTACTATAACAGCAATAAGCAACTAATGTAGATAAATATGGGGCTTTTCAATGAATTAGATTCTTTAAGACATTAAAATAGTAAAAGTAATTAGAAACATGCTAATGGGTTACACAGTGAGGAGATTCCCAGCCCAATATATCACCAGGTGGGAATCAGAGTTGGCTAAACTATGAGAGTAATCCAAATTCAATTGACTAAATAGTTAAGAAGATAAATTATTAAATAGAAGTTGTTCCCCAAAATTTCTCTCACAACAACCAAGCATCACCATGTAACATGAAAAAATTCCAAGGATAACAAAAAATAAAGCAGGACACTTGATTCCCAAGGAAGCAGAGGCACCTGAATGAGCATAAATAAACACACAAACAAAAAATTGTTATCTCAGAGAGCTCTGAAAAATGTTTGCTTCTATTAAATGAGATCAATCAGAAAATTTAAAGAAAAGAATCTGGAAGAATATAAATATGTGAGATAATCAATTACTTGTAGCTAAATCTGGGGAAAAACTATAAAGTTACCCCTCCCTCCCCGA
The DNA here is from genome assembly GCF_054177405.1 of Leptonychotes weddellii. Taxonomy (NCBI): domain Eukaryota; kingdom Metazoa; phylum Chordata; class Mammalia; order Carnivora; family Phocidae; genus Leptonychotes; species Leptonychotes weddellii. The sequence goes on from NW_027958431.1 coordinate 9,107, forward strand.
AAAAGGTAAAGAAGTCAGGAATTTGGGGACAATGCAAATACAGATAATACAGATAATTAACCTAGGATTGTGAGGATTCACAAAGTAAATTTTCCACGTGTACTTTCTAAAGAAATTTCTATAATCTGGTCAAAAACAAAACAAAACAAAAATCAACAAAAAAGCACCAAAACTAAGAACAAGAAAGACTTCCATGGAAAATGAAGACTGGAACTTATCCAAAAATCCATCTGGAGAGAGGGCAGAATGAAAACTAATCTGAGGGCTTAGAAAACAGTCCAAGTTGGATCAGGGGCCCATTGACTGATAAAGTCTCCAGTAAAAATGAAATAGGTGGAATTCAAATATATAAGAAGCTAGATTGTCTATAATGATACAGTAACAGTGACATAGTTTTTCTCTAACAAAATTTTATTAAAAAAATAAGAATTCCAGAAAAAAACCTGAACTGTATAAGTAAAGGACAATCTGACCCTAAAGCTGACCATAGCAACCTGTGGAGGGAAAAGGCAAGAGTTAATTATTGTCATCAAATAGACTGAAATTTTAACTCTAAAGACATGGTTGACAAAATTTGGAAAGATGGAGCTGGGGAGAAAAGTATAATATGTATAACATATTATATATAACATGTCACATTTGTGCATCATTTCTTTTTTTCCTGCTGGGAGATACATATAGGAAAGTAGAAATAAAAGACTCTTCTTGTATACACAAGGCAATTCATAGTAGAAAGCCAAATGCAAAAAATCACTGAGCAAAATAAATGAAACAAACCTGAATAACCATGGTGTAATGGAATCTCTGTAGTCTCTGTATTAGCTGTATTGAGTTTCTTATCATATTAGAAAATAAATACTTTACTTTTAAATGCAGATGAACTAAAATTTTATCTGATAAATTTAATGATGATAAAGGAAGTTTGCAAAGATATATGTGTAAAAATAGAGTGAACCAGTTTATGCTTAGAATAATGCCACTCTCACCTGCTTTCTTATAATAATCTTAGTTGAAAGTACCATCTGAAATTTGAGGAACCACAAGGAAATTGTCCAAGGTCATAGGAGCACATTGCTCATTCTGTTATCATTACCAATGGAGTCACAGCAGAAAACAACAAAAAACTGAAGCTTATGTTTTGTCAGAAAGAAATTCTCAAAGAACTTTTACATGGAATAATGTATGCCATTACCCCAAAGACATCTTTAGAAGGGACCATGCCGACACCATGCAGTAGTTGGATCAAAAAGAATTGCAGAAATAGAGAGTAGTTGGAGAGAGAAGGCTTTTGTAGAATGAAATAAATGAAACAGAGTTATGGTTGCAAAATGTGAGGGAGGGAAACAGAATAGGCTTTGTTCACCCTCAGCATGGCCTAATGTGAAGTCTGTAGGTTAATCTAATGGCATTCTACTATACTAGGAGGGTATGATTTTTCCACCTCACTGAGTTCCTGAAATTTGAACACTCATTCAAAGTATGGGGCATGGCAGAGATAGTCTGAGGAATGCTAATACCTGTAAACTCCACGTAAACCAGCCAGGAAGACTGATTGACTCCAAGATCTTTCTAATGAGCTTATCTCCCATACTTAGCCTCATAGGAAAATTGCAATAAAAAGATACAAATCTGCCTACTACAGGAGGCTGGGGATTCTTGTTTCACTGTATATAATCCAAAAACTTTTGCTATCATTAGTACTATTAAACTGGCTCTCACATTGTCTTTCATTACTTTTTTTTATGTTATGTTAATCACCATACATTACATCATTAGTTTTTGATGTAGTGTTCCATGATTCATTGTTTGTCTATAACACTCAGTGCACCATTCAGTACATGCCCTCTTTAATACCCATCACCAGACTAACACATCCCACCACCCCCTCCCCTCTAGAACCCTCAGTTTGTTTCTCAGAGTCCATAGTCTCTCATGGTTCCTCTCCCCCTCTGATTTCCCCCCCTTCCTTTTTCCCTTCCTGCTATCTTCTTCTTCCTTTTTTTTTTTAAACATATAATGTATTATTTGTTTCAGAGGTACAGGTCTATGATTCAACAGTCTTACACAATTCCCCATGCTCACCATAGCACATACCCTCACCAATGTTTATCACCCAGCCACCCCATCCCTCCCATCCCCCACCACTCCAGCAACCCTCAGTTTGATTCCTGAGATTAAGGATTCCTCATATCAGTGAGGTCATATGATACATGTCTTTCTCTTTTTGACTTATTTCACTCAGAATAATACCCTCCAGTTCCATCCACGTTGTTGCAAATGGCAAGATTTCATTCCTTTTAATGGCAGCATAATATTCCATTTTATATATATATATATATATATATATATATATATACACATATATACCACATCTTTATCCATTCATCTATTGATGGACATCTTGGCTCTTTCCATAGTTTGGCTATTGTGAATATTGCTGCTATAAACATTGGGGTGCACATATCCCATTGGATCCCTACATTTCTATCTTTAGGGTAAATAACCAGTAGTTCAATTGCTGGGTTGTATGGTAGCTCTATTTTCAACTTTTTGAGGAACCTCCATACTGTTTTCCAGAGTGGCTGCACCAGGTTGCATTCCCACCAACAGTGTAGGAGGGTAGCCCTTTCTCCGCATTCCTGCCAACATCTGTCGTTTCCTGACTTGTTAATTTTAGCCATTCTGACGGGTGTGCGGTTGTATCTCACTGAGGTTTGGATTTGGATTTCTCTGATGCCAAGCAATGTTGAGTACTTTTTCAAGTGTCTGTTGGCCATTTGGCTGTCTTCTTTGCAGAAATGTCTGTTCATGTCTTCTGCCCATTTCTAGATTGGATCATTTGTTCTTTGGGTGTTGAGTTTGGTTAGTTCTTTATAGATTTTGGATACTAGCCCTTTATCTGATATGTCATTTGCAAATATCTTCTCCCATTCTGTCGGTTGTCTTTTGGTTTTGTTGACTGTTTCCTTTGCTGTGCAAAAGCTTTTTATCTTGATGAAGTCCCAATAGTTCATTTTTGCCCTTGCTTCCCTTGCCTTTGGTGATGTTTCTAGGAAGAAGTTGCTGCAGCTGAGGTAAAAGAGGTTGCTGCTTGTGTTCTCCTCAAGGATTTTGATGGACTCCTGTCTCACATTGAGGTCTTTCAACCATTTGGAGTCTATTTTTGTGTGTCGTGTAAGGAAATGGTCCAGTTTCATTCTTCTGCATGTGGCTATCCAATTTTCCCAACACCATTTGTTGAAGAGACTTTTTTTCCATTGGACATTCTTTCCTGCTTTGTCAAGGATTAATTGACCATAGAGTTGAGGGTCCATTTCTAGGCTCTTTATTCT
>NW_027958432.1:0-1195 GCF_054177405.1 Leptonychotes weddellii
CTGCCCTCATTACTCTAGCTTTAACATGAAGCTTGAGTACCTGGTAGTGTACATCCTCCTACTCTGTTTCCCTCCACGATTTTTCTGACCATTGTGAGTCCTGTTTTTTCTTGTACATTTTGAAATAATCTCACTAGTTTCCACAGATAATTATCGCTGAGGGATTTTATAGGGATTGTATCGAATCTTCGCTCAAGTTTGGGGTAACTGACATCTTTTGCAAGACACGGGGGTGTGCTTGACACCAAAACTTAAAAAGGAAACAAATTTAAGGTCATAGGAAAACGGAGAAAATGAAAAAGTGGTACTCATAGCTCAAGAAGGTGGGGGCTAACACCCCAGTTATAAAGAACTCCTAAAAATTAATAAGAGAGCAACCACACAGTAGAAAAAGGGCAGAAGACATTTTCAGACACTTCACAAAAACAAGTATCGCCTTCCACACATTAAAATATTCTCCTTCTTGGGGCGCCTGGGTGGCTCAGTCGGTTGAGCGACTGCCTTCAGCTCAGGTCATGATCCCGGAGTCCTGGGATCGAGCCCCACATCGGGTTCCCGGCTCGGCAGGGAGCCTGTTTCTCCCTCTGACCTTCCCCCCTCTCATGCTGTTTCTCGCTCGCTCGCTCTCTAATAAATAAATAAAAAAATAAAAAAATAAAAAAAAAATATTCTCCTTCTTAGTCATAATGAGACAAAATCGTCAGCAAAGTTGGAAAATAGACTCTGAGACCATACAGAAACGGGCACTTTTATTCATTGTTGGGAAGAACATAAGCTGCCTTCGAGGGGAGGCACTTTGGCCAGATCTATCAAAACTACCAATGAAGTGTTGACTCAGCAACCCTGTTCAGGGAATTTGTCCAGTAGAAACTTCTCCACACTTGACCTCTGTACATGTTTTCATTGCAACCTCCTTCCTAAGAGCACAAGGCTGGAATTCTCCTGTAGGAGAGTGGATAAGTCAATGAAGACCCTCCACACGATGAGACACAACACAGTGTGGCCGAGATAGGAATGAACTGAAGGGAGGGAGACCTTTGGAGTACTGATCTGCAAAAATCTGTCTCGGGTCCTATTTGCTAGCAGGACTGAACCTCAGTGGACCGTCCTTCAGATTGGGAGCTAGCTTTTTCAAGCACCTTGGGAAGTGGTTTGACCAGTGCGTTGTCAATGCCCTGGTGTTTATGGCCACTGG
>NW_027958433.1:0-212 GCF_054177405.1 Leptonychotes weddellii
CAACAAAACTAGGAGCTGGTTCTTTGAAAGAATTAATAAAATTGATAAACCCCTAGCCAGACTTATCAAAAAGAAAAGAGAAATGAACCAAGTAGATAAAATCACAAATGAAAGAAGATCACAACCACCACCTCAGAAATATAGTTATAAGAGAATATTATGAGCAACTGTAGGCCAACAAATTAGGCAATCTTGAAGAAATGGATAAATTC
>NW_027958434.1:0-212 GCF_054177405.1 Leptonychotes weddellii
CCAGCCTGGAAGTGCACCATTAGCCCATCTCCACATCCTCTGTACAGCTGGGCTGTTGACATTACCAGAGTCCTGTCCTTCCCTAAAGGAGTCAGGAAAGACAGGAAGATGGAAGGAAAGTTTCTAACACACCTTAGGGTAGGGTTCCTTCACCTAGAATCTGAGAGGGGGAGAGAATCAAAGCCTGCCTACCCTAAACCGTGCCAGAAAAG
>NW_027958435.1:0-212 GCF_054177405.1 Leptonychotes weddellii
ACTACTATGACTTTTTTTTTTTTTTTTAAGATTTATTAGTTTTAGGTGGGGAGGGGAAGAGGGAGAAGAATCTTAAAGCAGACTCCTTGCTGAGCACAGAGCCCAATGTAGGACTTGATCACCGGAACCACGAGATTGTGACCTGAGCTGAAACCAAGAGTCAGATGCTTAACCAACTGAGCCACCCAGGTGCCCCCAAATCTACTACTTCT
>NW_027958436.1:0-212 GCF_054177405.1 Leptonychotes weddellii
CAGTTGCTTTCCCATCTAGTCTTTAATCGTATGTAGTCATGCCATTCCACATTTTCAAGTGATTGAAGGTTGCTAATTTTTGTAAAGCTGTCTTTTAAAAATATGCATGAACTATACTATAAAAATCACCACTTTGGTCAGTTGTACTCCTTCAGCTCCAACTCAGGTTAAAGGCCCATTCTTTTTTTTTTTTTTTTTTTGTTTTTTTTTTA
>NW_027958437.1:0-212 GCF_054177405.1 Leptonychotes weddellii
GATGTGAGGGCCACCTCTCACTATTACTCTTATGTATCCAGCATTCAATTTTTGCTTCTCGTCCCCACAATTTCAGGCTTCCCTGCACTGGAGGTCTTTTTCCAAAGAAGAAATGCTTTCCACAGGAGCCCTAACAATGACTCCACTGAAATGGAAATAGACTCTGCCAAGGGTTCAGGCTGGAGTGCTCCTCTCCCTCAGTCATCAGGCCA
>NW_027958438.1:0-212 GCF_054177405.1 Leptonychotes weddellii
ACCTAACTGACCAAGCCACTCAGGCACCCTGTTTATTCATTTTTTTAAAAGAAGTCTTTATGAGGAGAATCATATGGTATTTGTCTTTCTCAGTCTGAGCTATTTCACTTATGATAATACCCTCTATGTCCATCCACGTTGTCTCAAATGCAGGATCTCACCCTTTTATATGGCTGCATATTATTCCATTATATACATTATATATATATACA
>NW_027958439.1:0-212 GCF_054177405.1 Leptonychotes weddellii
ACAGAGAGACACACAGCAAGAGAGGGAACACAAGCAGGGGGAGTGGGAGAGGGAGAAGCAGGCTTCCCGTGGAGCAGGGAGCCCGATGCGGGGCTCAATCCCAGGACCTGGAACCATGACCTGAGCCACCCAGGCGCCCCTTCAGTTTCCTTAATGAAATGGTCCTAAAACATGTGCTAATGACCAAATTTTGACACCTTATTAGAGTATTC
>NW_027958440.1:0-212 GCF_054177405.1 Leptonychotes weddellii
CATGGAAAATAGAAATGTCAAGGAAGAAAAATTTATAAATCCTCATACTCCCACCACCTGGAGCTAATCATTAGTATTTTGATGTACTTTCCCCCAAGTCTTTTCATACATATTTTTTAATCTTTTTTTTTTATTCTTATGTTAATCCCCATACATTACATCATTAGTTTTAGATGTAGTGTTCCATGATTCACTGTTTGTGCATAACACCC
>NW_027958441.1:0-212 GCF_054177405.1 Leptonychotes weddellii
ACTACAGCTGACATCATAGTCAATGTTGAAAGACTTCCGGAATGCTGTCGCCCTAGAATTGAAAGGCTCCAACCACCTGGAGAGTGTGGTGGTCGCGGAGGGGTAGACACGCGGGGAAGCGGCACGGAGAGGGAAGGCAGGTACAGACTCACAGAAATGCCTTTGGACCGCGACGCAAGCAGGTCGGCGAAGGAAAGACGGCCTCTCGGCAC
>NW_027958442.1:0-1194 GCF_054177405.1 Leptonychotes weddellii
CTAATGTCTGTATTGAGTAGGTCCCTGGCAGTCGGTACTACCTCTTTTTCTTTTTGTTGAAGTGATTTTTTCCGTCTTGTCATTTTGTCCAGAGGAGAATAGATGAATGAGAGAACAAAATGCTAAAAGGGTAACAATGTCCCCAGAAAATATACTCTAAACAAATCAGAAAAGACCTGAAGCTGGGGGAAAAGAAAGGGAAAGAAAGAAAAAAGAAAAAGAAAAAGAAAAGAAAAAGAAAAGGATAAAAACAAACAAAAACAGAACAAAACAAAAAAACAGAATATGATCAAATATGATCAGGCTGGTACATAGATGAGTGCCACACACTAGATTTGGGGTGTATTTTGGTCTGTTAGAAGAAAGTGCCTCCCAAAATTTTAAAGAAAGAAAAACTTATATATGTACAAAAATAAGGGTTGATAGGATGAAGGGATGGAATATGAATGTAAAGATGAAAATTATAAAAAATTTTATAAAAGGAATTGATAAGAAGTTGTTTGCAAAAAGAAAGGAGTTAAAAAAAAAGGGAAAAAATGAAGAGAATGTGATCAGTCAGGAGAGTAGGAAAAAACCATACACTAGAGATTTAGACTATATTTTGATCTGTTAGAAGAAACTATCTCAAAATTTTAAAGAGAGAACAACTTATATATATATGCCAAAAATAAGGGTAACTACTATGAAGGGATAGAATATGACTAAAAATGAAAAATAAAAATGTTTTCTAAAAATGGTATTAATAAGATGTTGGTTGAAAGAGGGAAAAAGAAAAATTAAAAAAAAAAGACAGTTAAAAAAAATTAACTTTGAAAGACTAAAGAATCATGGTAAAAAAGCCATGGATTCTATGTGCAGTATTCCCCTAGTGCTGGAGTTCTGCTGTTCTCGTTGATTGGTAAACTTGGTCTTGGCTGGCTGTTCTCGCTGATGTTCTGGGGGAGGGGCCTGTTGCTGTGGTTCCCAAATGTCTTTGCCGGAGGCAGGATTGCCCCGCCCTTGCCCGGTCCGGGCTAAGTAATCTGCTCTGGTTTGCTCTTGGGAGCTTTTGTTCCCTGCAAGCTTTCCGTACAGCTTTGGAGGCCGAGAGTGAAAATGGCGGCCTCCCAATCTCCGCCCGGAGGAGCCGAGAACTCGGGGCCCCGCTCCTCAGTGAGCCCCCAGAGAAAAGCCGTCAGTCACTCCCGTCTCCCC
>NW_027958443.1:0-212 GCF_054177405.1 Leptonychotes weddellii
ACCCCCCTCCCCCCCAGAACCCTCAGTTTGTTTTTCAGAGTCCATCGTCTCTCATGGTTCGTCCACCCCTCCGATTTCCCCCGCTTCATTCTTCCCCTCCCGCTACCTTCTTCTTCTTCTTTTTTTTTTCTTAACATATATTGCATTATTTGTTTCAGAGGTACAGATCTTAGATTCAACAGTCTTGCACAATTCACAGCGCTTACCAGAGC
>NW_027958444.1:0-212 GCF_054177405.1 Leptonychotes weddellii
AGGTTCCTAAAATTGAATGCAGTTTTTATAGTGCAATACAACAAAATTGGATAGCAAGGGTCTATTATCATCTTGTAGCTTCATTTTATTTTTTTTTATTCTTATGTTAATCCCCATACATTACATCATTAGTTTTAGATGAAGTGTTCCATGATTCATTGTTTGTGCATAACACCCAGTGCTCCATGCAGAATGTGCCCTCCTCAATACCC
>NW_027958445.1:0-212 GCF_054177405.1 Leptonychotes weddellii
CTTCATTACACCATCTCTTGAAAAACAAAAGTGTGAAATTCTGGGGAAATCTGATCTGTCTTCTTCATTAAGTCTACCATCTTTGTTAATGTTTTCTAAATTTCTTGTGATGCTGTCCTAAAATCATTTCAAAATAGAAATTAGAGATTGTCATTGTTGCAGAATTTTATGAAAGTAATATAAATGGCGAGGTAACTTTTTTTTTTTTTTTA
>NW_027958446.1:0-212 GCF_054177405.1 Leptonychotes weddellii
CCTAATAAAATGAACAAGTGCATTAAAAAGGATTCCTGAAAGGAACTATGACCTTCAAGATAATGCCAGTTAAGCAATGATAAAACAGCAGTACCAGTGGCATTGACTTCTATCCTACTCTCAGAATGATTGCTTTATCTATCCTGTCATGAGATTATAAATAATGAAATAAGTATGGCAAGAAGTAGATTCCCCCCCCCAAAAAAGGCCAA
>NW_027958447.1:0-212 GCF_054177405.1 Leptonychotes weddellii
ACAAGAGAAAAATATGACAGGGATTCAGTTGTTTGCATATGATTCACCTGGTTGAGAGAGAGCTGTATTGATTTTCAATGGGTGTTTAACTTAGTGTTTTACATCACTTTTGGAGCCAGCCTGTTATTGTCCATAAAGAAAGCTGTACAGTATGTATCAGGGAATGAATTCAAGAAATCATTGTGAAACAATTAACCAACAGGAATTGAGGG
>NW_027958448.1:0-212 GCF_054177405.1 Leptonychotes weddellii
CCCTTGTTTTGTCGAAGTTTCCTGATGGTTGTTGCTGAAGGATGTCTTGGAATCATAGTAAGAACCACAAGGGTCAGTCCAGTCATAACACTGATCTGGAAAGGGGAAATGTCTGGGGGTAGCTCACTCCAGGGCCCAGGTGAGCACCACCAGGCATTTCTAGTCTACAGCTTTATTATGGATAGGCTGAGACTGGCACGAAATAGGCAACG
>NW_027958449.1:0-212 GCF_054177405.1 Leptonychotes weddellii
AAGGGAGTATACTTGTCTCCTAGGACAGTAATTTTAGACTGTGATGGATATTGCCAAACACTCTTACTTTTCTGTAATGATACTATCCATACATCTATCTGAACCCTTTAAATAGGAACATTTTATGTATACAGTTTGATCTGTTAAAACACATTTTTCTGAAATGCATGTCTTTCATATGAGACTGATAAATAGGGACTTGAGTCCATATA
>NW_027958450.1:0-212 GCF_054177405.1 Leptonychotes weddellii
AGAAAAGATTTTATTTATTTATTTATTTATTTATTTATTTATTTATTTATTTATTTGTCAGACAGAGAACACAAACATGGGGAGTAGCAGGCAGAGGGAGAAGCAGGCTCTCCGCTGAGCAAGGAGCCTGATATGATCCCAGGACCCCAGGATCTTGACCTGAGCCGAAGACAGATGCTTAAACCAACTTAGCCACCCAGGCGTCCCTAGGC
>NW_027958451.1:0-212 GCF_054177405.1 Leptonychotes weddellii
GGTCGAGAATGCACTGGCGCCTGGGGCTGGAAGTGGGAGGCTGGCCCGCCTGCGCACGGGGTGCCGTTCTACCGGATCTGTCGCAGCAGCGCCACCCGACACACGTGCGCCAGGCAGCGGGAGAGCAATTAGCTCGCTTCTCTCACATTTCTCCCAACGGTAAAGCCAATCTTTTTTTTTTTTTAATTTATTTGAAAAAAAGAGAGAGAGCA
>NW_027958452.1:0-212 GCF_054177405.1 Leptonychotes weddellii
GCTGGGTGGTACCGATGCATTCATTCACACGGGACATGAGAGGGAATCGGCAAAAGTAAAAAGAATAATCATTATTTGCTTCAAGTGATCCCTACCACGCCTTTAAACATGGTGAGTAGCAAACATTAAGTGAATTTAAGTTGAAACTAATCTAATCACAAAGCCTGACTTTTAGGAACAGATTCTAGACATTTGACTTGTGGAGTCGGCCA
>NW_027958453.1:0-1194 GCF_054177405.1 Leptonychotes weddellii
GCCTGCAGGTGGGCTAGGGCATCTAGTACAGTCTATCGAATAACACAGGGCTGACTCTCCCAGGTAATCTACTGAGCACTGTGCCGAGGTGACAAACAAGACGGCTGTGTGGGGGCAGAGTGGTGGGAAGTGTGCAGGCTGCTGACCCTCGTGATGGGGGGGCCACCTGGAGGCTGCCGTCCCCCATCCCGGGAGAGGACTGTACTGCATCTCGCCAGCCCGGGGAAAACGTCCAAACTCGAAATTCCAAGTGCGGTTTCTACATCACTTTCACATCATCATAAAGTTAAAACATGGTGAGCCGGGGACCCTCTCTTCCGTGAAACTGCTCTCCTGACCTCAGGCAAATACTACACCGCTTCAGCCGAACACTGCTCAAAGCACTTGGGTGTTCTTAGGTCCACGAGGGAAGCAGCTCCTTGACCAAACTTGAGCGTCGTGGCCCAACAGCAAAACTGATCACAAGAAGGCACACATTTTTCCTTATTTAAAAAAAAAGGGGGGGGAACGCCTGGGTGGCTCAGTTAAGCGTCTGCCTTCAGCTCAGGCCATGATCTCAGGGTCCTGGGATAGAGTCCCGAATCAGACTCATTGCTCAGTGGGGAGTCTGCTTCTCCCTCTGCCACCCCCCTTGCTCGTGCTCTCTCTCTCTCTCTGACAAATAAATAAAATCTTAAAAAGGAAAAAAAAAACCTATTTAAAGATAGAAATAAGCCACACACAAAAGGACAAGTACTGTACAGTTCCACTTACATGAGGTCCCTAGAGTAGATAAAATTATAGATAGAGAAAGTTAAGAGTGGGTGCCAGGGCTGCAGGGCAGGGGGAACGGAGAGCTAGTGTTTAATGTGGACAGAATCTCAGCTCACGAGGATGAGGGGGTCCTGGACAGACGGCGGTGGGTCCACTTAACGCCATGAATGGTCCATTTTCTGTTATGTATATTTTACTATAATTAAAACAAAATAAAAGATGTTTGTACTCTTTCAAAGCAAATTATAGATTTGGAACATTCTTAGTCATATCTTAGAAATAGTAGGCTTTAAGCCTATACGAATAAAATATACATTACTATGTACATCGAAAGATACACCAGAGCTGTCTTCAATTTCCATACTCGGCCAAAATCTTGGGTTTCGATCTGGAAGGCCGAAGAGCAGAATGCTTCTTCAGCTGTTTCTGGCATCCTTGAAC
>NW_027958454.1:0-212 GCF_054177405.1 Leptonychotes weddellii
CCAAGCAGACCCTGAGCTGCCAGGCCACGGGTCGGCACGCTGGGTGTCATGTCCACCTGTCTGCGAACTCAATTCTAGGAATTTCTGTTTTTTCATATTTATTTATTTACCCCATCCTGACAGTGCCCTGTAGTCATGAAGCAATTTTATAATAAACCATCAGATCTAATAGGGAAAGGGCCCCCTCCTGAAATGTGTCTTCTTCTCCAGGG
>NW_027958455.1:0-212 GCF_054177405.1 Leptonychotes weddellii
TAGAAGTGCTTCCCAGACTTTAATGGGCCACAAATCACTTGAGGATCTTGTTAAAATGAAGATTCTGACCCACTAGCTCTGGGGTGGGACCCACAGTTGGGCATGTCTAACAATCTCCCAAGGGATGCCAATGCTGCTGGTCCACAAACCACACGTAGAAGACCAAAAGTGAGGGGTGAGTAAGTGGTGAGCATGGGAAGGCCACAAGCAAA
>NW_027958456.1:0-212 GCF_054177405.1 Leptonychotes weddellii
GGAATCGAGCCCTATGTTGGGGCATCTGCTCCTCCCTCTCCCCCCCTCACCCCGCTCATGTTCTCTCTCTCTCAAATAAATAAAATCTTAAAAAGATTTTGGAAAAAAAAAATAAGATTTTGCCTATTTGCTCTAGTTGCCTGAGGGATAGAGAAATCAGTCCAGCCGTGGGAAGGACCCAAGATGGCCATGTTAGGAAGAGGAGACTGGGA
>NW_027958457.1:0-212 GCF_054177405.1 Leptonychotes weddellii
GAATCATTACAAGTCAAAGAAATTGAACTTTATTTTGTAGCAAATTGGAAGTCACTGGAAATTTGGAGCTTAGAAGAAATGGAATGTTATCAGTACTGTATTCACAACTATGATTAATATTTATGACCCAAAAGCATGACACAATGCTACCTTCTGAATCATCAAGGAAAAATTATGTTGTGCTTACCATAGTAATTCTCTCCCAATAACTA
>NW_027958458.1:0-212 GCF_054177405.1 Leptonychotes weddellii
AATTTTAACCATATTTTCATGTACAATTCACTGGCTTTACGTACATTGACAATGCTGTGCAACTATCATTAGCATCCATTCCAGAACTTTCTGACCACGGATTTTGTGGAAAGTACCATCAGTGAGGGGGGTCCCAAAGAACATATATTGACAGATCTGCGAGATGATGTTCAGGGTCACAGCAGGGGATGCCTGGGACGCTAGGAGCACTC
>NW_027958459.1:0-212 GCF_054177405.1 Leptonychotes weddellii
GTCATGGCTGGGGAAAAAATGGGGATCATCATTTTCCCATCCTGACATTTTTCCACATCATAACTCACAGGTACTTCATTAAAGATCAAAAATGAAATAGAGTAATAAGACTATATTGACAACCACAGTAAATAAAATTTAAATCTATGTAATATATTTGAGACTGGGTCTTGACACTAAAGTTTAGGAATTTGACATTGGTTATATAGATA
>NW_027958460.1:0-212 GCF_054177405.1 Leptonychotes weddellii
GACCAAGTGGGATTTATTTCTGGGATGCAAGGTTGGTTCAACATCCACAAATCAATCAATATGGTACAATACATTAATAAAAGAAAGAAAAAGAACCATATGATCCTCTCAATAGATGCAGAAAAAGCATTAAAACTGTTCACAGTGTAGGAATAGAGGGTACATACCTCAATATCATAAAAGCCATCTATGAAAAACCCACAGTGAATATC
>NW_027958461.1:0-212 GCF_054177405.1 Leptonychotes weddellii
ACGCAGGGACCCAGGGAGCCCTCCGCCCGGCCGGACGGTGGACAGCGGGGAGTGTCCTGCCCTGGGCCCTTGAACCAAGGAACAGAGGCTGCCCAGACACCTGCTGCTAAGTAGGTATTCGAGGACTTTAATCGGCATTATTCACGGACGATCCCCCCCAAGGGGGACATGGGATGAGCCGCGCCCTGTGGACCCTCTGTGCTGCACGGACT
>NW_027958462.1:0-212 GCF_054177405.1 Leptonychotes weddellii
CAGCGCAACAAGCGAGAAGAGGTTCTTCCTGGTTCCTTTTCATTCTACTTGGATACCTGAAGTTGTGGCTCACTCTGTAGAACGTGTGGCCACCGGCGGCCCTCCATGTATCTTCTGCTCTTGAAGCCAGCATCCTTCCTAAACTGAGAATTCAGTGACAAGAAGAATTCCTCCTTGGGGCGCCTGGGTGGCTCAGTTGGTTAAGCGACTGC
>NW_027958463.1:0-212 GCF_054177405.1 Leptonychotes weddellii
AAAAAAAAAAAACTAACAGTAATATATTATTAAAAATGGTGCATATTTGAATGTGTTAAGTTTGTAAGTATGCTTTTTACTGAATATATGCATTTTAGTATGCTTTAAAATATTATATAATGAAAATATTTAAGTGATTTGCAACTTTACATGGCTGGGAAAATGCTAGTGTTGCTAGTAAAAACAGTGATGTTAAAAGCAAATGACCTGTC
>NW_027958464.1:0-1194 GCF_054177405.1 Leptonychotes weddellii
AATTGTGTAAGACTGATGAATCACAGACCTGTACCTCTGAAACAAATAATACATTATATGTTTTAAAAAAAAATAAGAAGAAGATAGGAAGGGAAAAATGAAGGGGGGAAAATCGGAGGGGGAGACGAACCATGAGAGCCTATGGACTCTGAGAAACTGAGGGTTTTAGAGGGGAGGGGGCAGGGGGATGGGTTAGCCCAGTGATGGGTATTAAGGAGGGCACGTATTGCATGGAGCACTGGGTGTTATATGCAACCAATGAATCATGGAACACTACATCAAAAATTGATGTAATGTATGATGACTAACATAAATAATAAAATAATATTTTAAAAAAAGCATCTTACTCTTGTGTTAGGGGTCAATAGTGATTAGGAGGATGGGGAGGGGAGGGCTTCTGGGATGCTGGTAATGTCTTATTTCTTAACCTGAGTGGTGTTACACAGGTGTATTCATTTTGTGATAATTCATTGCATTTATGGGGTGCCTGGGTGGCTCAGTCAGTTGGGCGTTTGCCTTCAGCTCATGTCATGATCCTGGGGTCCTGGAATCAAGCCCCACTCCGGGCTCCCTGCTCAGCTCAAATAAATAAAATCTTTTTAAAAAATTCATTGCATTGCACTACTGGGTATTTACCCCAAAGGTACAAATGTAGTGATCTGAAGGGGTACCTGCACCCCAATGTTTATAGCAGCAATGTCCACAATAGCCAAACTATGGAAAGAGCCTAGATGTCCATCAACAGATCAATGGATAAAGAAGATGTGGTATATATATACAATGGAATATTATGCAGCCATCCAAAAAAATGAAATCTTCCCATTTGCAATGATGTGGATGGAACTAGAGGGTATTATGCTAAGCAAAATAAGACGATCAGAGAAAGACAAGTATCATATGATCTCACCGATATGAGGAATTTGAGAAACAAGACAGAGGATCATAGGGGAAGGGAGGGAAAAATGAAACAAGATGAAACCAGAGAGGGAAACAAACCATAAGAAACTCTTAATCTTGGGCTCCTGGGTGGCTCAGATGGTTAAGCGTCTGCCTTCGGCTCAGGTCATGATCCCAGCGTCCTGGGATCGAGTCCCGCATCGGGCTCCCTGCTCCTTGGGAGCCTGCTTCTCCCTCTGCCTCTCTCTCTCTCTCTCTCTATCTCTCATGAATAAATAAATAAAATCTTTTTAAAAA
>NW_027958465.1:0-212 GCF_054177405.1 Leptonychotes weddellii
GCCTTAAGGTATATTTTATAAACTAATACAGTTGACTCTTGAACAACACAGGTTTGAACTGCACACATCCACTTATATACAGATTTTTTTCAATAAATACAGGACAGGACTGTAAATGTATTTTTTTCTTCCTTATGATGTTCTTTTTTTTTTTTATTCTTATGTTAATCCCCATACATTACATCATTAGTTTTAGATGCAGTGTTCCATGA
>NW_027958466.1:0-212 GCF_054177405.1 Leptonychotes weddellii
AAACCTATAGCTAATTTTTTTTTTTTAAAGATTTTATTTATTTATTTGAGACAGAGAGAATGAGAGACAGAGAGCATGAGAGGGAGGAGGGTCAGAGGGAGAAGCAGACTCCCCGCCGAGCAGGGAGCCCGATGCGGGACTCGATCCCGGGACTCCAGGATCATGACCTGAGCCGAAGGCAGTCGCTTAACCAACTGAGCCACCCAGGCGCC
>NW_027958467.1:0-212 GCF_054177405.1 Leptonychotes weddellii
GTAGATAAAGAGAGGGACCCGGGCAGGCTTGTGCTGGAGCTGCTGGCCGGCAACAGAGGAAGTTGGCTGAAAGGACGGACCGTGGCCATGGAGGAGGAAACGTTCCAAGCAGGAGCGAAGGCTTCAGCAGAGGCACAGAAGCTGCCATCGGCACACAGACGCTCCTTATTAGATCTTGACAGTAAGCTGGGGAGAAGCTGCTAGACTTGTGA
>NW_027958468.1:0-212 GCF_054177405.1 Leptonychotes weddellii
GTAAACGCTTATGATGAGCAAGGTGATGTCTCTATAGGTGTTGGTAAAGGTCAGCCTATTGACGGTATTAGTGGTGCTACCCTTACCAGTCGCGGCGTCAACAATCTTGTTCAGTTTTGGCTAAGTGATCGTGGCTATAAACCATTTTTAGACAACTTACGTAATGACAACTCGAACAGCCAAGCAAGTGGTAATAAAGAAAGTGGTAATAA
>NW_027958469.1:0-212 GCF_054177405.1 Leptonychotes weddellii
TACAAGCCTAACTGATCTCTTTCTAAATTTCAGTGCGTTTATGTAGAGAAATAACTTAGCTGTCAAATATACTTCTCTGACTAACTGCTTCATAACTCCAGATAGTTATGGAAAATGTTGCTGCCAACTTGATTTTTAAATTAGGCCAATTAGACTGAAAAGTCAGGAATCTAAGACTATAAGAAAAGGGAAAAAAAAAACTGTTTTGAAAA
>NW_027958470.1:0-212 GCF_054177405.1 Leptonychotes weddellii
ATTCTAATTACAGCCCCCAAATCCCTAGATTCATGTGTGATTGAATAACTGAAGACTGTATTTTAGCCTAGCCAATTTGGCACATCAAAAAGCCATCACATATAAGGATAAAATAAATTGGGTTTAAAGTCCGATTTTCAATGCTTATTGGAAAAAGTTTGACAATCTTGCTTTTTTGTTATTTGTTTTGAGCTGAAAGTGTTAACAGATGG
>NW_027958471.1:0-212 GCF_054177405.1 Leptonychotes weddellii
CAAAGGGTGTGTGACAGAGTGTAGAGGTGAGAACCCACCTCCCACAGGGGTACCTAGGAAGGGATTACTGGAATGTTGGGCATGATGCATCATACTTTCTAGCAGCACACACCTTTGGGATGCTGGGAGAATAACATAAGCTGATGCCACAGGGGAGCAAAATGTATTATAGAAAAATAGTAGATATTACAAGCCTAACCGATCTCTTTCTA
>NW_027958472.1:0-212 GCF_054177405.1 Leptonychotes weddellii
ATTGATCTATGTGTCTGTTTTTGTGCCAGTACCATGCTGTCTTGATGATGACAGCTTTGTAATAGAGCTGGAAGTCCGGAATTGTGATGCCGCCGGCTTTGCTTTTCTTTTTCAACATTCCTCTGGCTACCAAGCATGCCTCTTGGTTCTTGCCCTCAAGGGGCTCAAAACTGACTGGAAGACAGACAAATGAAAAATGTTTAGGAGGAGGA
>NW_027958473.1:0-212 GCF_054177405.1 Leptonychotes weddellii
CTGGGATCATGACCTGAGCTGAAGGCAGACGCTCAACCATCTGAGCCACTCAGGCGCCCTAAGAGGAAAATTTTCATTCGCACCTGTGTTTAATAAGGCACCTCAGCACAGAACCACAAAAACTTGCATTACATTTTGAAAATCAGCTCCCTAAAGGTCAGTTTATTATGATTTACTTGCTGGCAAAGGGCTTCAAAAACAGACCGGAGGGA
>NW_027958474.1:0-212 GCF_054177405.1 Leptonychotes weddellii
AAAGAAACAGAACTATATGAATTAACTGACAAAGAATTGAAAAAAAGCAGCACATGTATGGAAATGTTGAATCACTATATTGTACACCTGAAACTAATGTTGCACTATATGTTAATTAACTGGAATTTAAAAACTTAAAAATAAGTAAAAAACAAAAACAAAACAAAACAAAAATAACCATCATAAAGATGTCCAGTGAGCAAAATGACAAT
>NW_027958475.1:0-1194 GCF_054177405.1 Leptonychotes weddellii
TTTTTTTTTTTTTTTAAGATTTTATTTATTTGAGCTAGAGAAAGAGTGAGCACACAAACAGGAGGAGGGGCAGAAGGAGAGGGAGAAGCAGACTCCCGGCTGAACAGGGAGCCCGATGAGGGACTTAATCCCAGGACGCTGGGATCATGACCTGAGCCACCCAGGCACCCTTCATCGAAAAGTTTTGCAGTATAAATAAAACCAAATACTTCCAGAATTAGTAAGAGCATTAATTCAAGTTTCTCATTCAAACTGAGAATATTCTTTTTTTGAAAAAAGATTTTATTTATTTATTTGACACAGAGAGAGAGAGAGAGAGCGCATAAGCACAAGCAGGGGGTAGCAGCAGAGGGAGAGGGAGAAGTAGACTCCCCGCTAAGCAAGGAGCCCGATGCGGGGCTCGATCCCAGGACCCTGAGATCATGACTTGAGCCAAAGTCAGCCTAACTGACTAAGCCACCTAGGCATCCCCAAATTGAGACTATTCTTAATGGTATACTTACAAGATGATTCTCTCTACACCTTGGATATTTCCAGTAACAAGGAGCTAACCATTTCATAAACCTGTGTATTTCATCTACATACATTTATTAATAATGAAACCCTTTCTACTCTGAAAATAAATCTGTCTGTACCACATCTGCCCATGATTCGTGAGTCATCCCATGAAGTGACACATATCAAGACCACCAGCCCTGCAAACACTGGAGGACCACATTATACCTCTGTTTCTGTTTGGGTACAAAACTCAAATCTCTGGAATTCATCACAGCATAATGCTTAAAGGCATTGGCCTGGTAATTAGAGACTCAGTTCAGTGTCTTTCTAGCTGTGTACTCCTCAAGCTATTTCATCTACTTTACAGTTTTTTTTTAAATTTTTTTTTAAAGATTTTATTTATTTATTTGACAGAGAGAGACACAGAGAGAGAGGGAACACAAGCAGGGGGAGAGGGAGAAGGAGAAGCAGGCCTCCCCGTGAGCCGGGAGCCCGATGTGGGGCTTGATCCGAGGACCCCGGGACCATGACCTGAGCCGAAGGCAGACACTTAACGACTGAGCCACCCAGGCACCCCTACTTTTCAGTTTCTTTTTTAAATTTTTATTTATCTGAAAGAGAGAGGGGAGGGGGGAGGGGCAGAGGGAAAGAATCCCAAGCAGTTTCCGCACTGAATGCGGAGCCTAATGTGGGGCT
>NW_027958476.1:0-212 GCF_054177405.1 Leptonychotes weddellii
GATCTACTTACTTCTCTACTTTATGTTCTTAGGATTTGGGGTATTTAAAAGATGACTTTAGGAATTACAATCAGTATTTTTTTTAAATTTTATTTTATTATGTTATGTTAATCACCATACATTACATCATTAGTTTTTGATGTAGTGTTCCGTGATTCATTGTTTGTGCATAACACCCAGTGCTCCATGCAGAACGTGCCCTCCTTAATACC
>NW_027958477.1:0-212 GCF_054177405.1 Leptonychotes weddellii
GATTTGGCTTTAAAATGGTATATTTTGGTCTGTGTTGGGATATTTTGAATTCAGAACTAGAATAGCATAGATTAGTGGTGTTGATTTTTTATTTTTTTTATTTATTTTTTTTTTTAAAGATTTTATTTATTTGTTTGACAGAGACAGAGACAGCGAGAGCAGGAACACAAGCAGGGGGAGTGGGAGAGGGAGAAGCAGGCTTCCTGCTGAGC
>NW_027958478.1:0-212 GCF_054177405.1 Leptonychotes weddellii
AATCAAAAAACTCTCAGCCAACAGAAGTCCAGGGCTTCACAGGTGAATTCTACCAAACATTTCAAGAGGAGTTAAGACCTATTCCTCTCAAACTATTCCAAAAACTAGAAGAGGAAGGAAAATTTCCTAATTCATTCTATGAAGCCAGCATTACCCTGATACCAAAACCAGATAAAAACACTACAAAAAAAAAAAAAAAACTACAGCCAATA
>NW_027958479.1:0-212 GCF_054177405.1 Leptonychotes weddellii
TAAAAAAACCCGCCCCCCCCCCCAAAAATACCTACATTAGAAAAGAAGGACTAAATTCAATGACCTCAGCTTCTATCTTAAATTAGGGGGAAAAAAAAAGAGCAAATGAAACTCAGAATAAAGGAAATCACTAAGATCACAGGAGAAACCAATTAAAAAAACACAACAGAGTAAATTAACAAACCATACACAGATTTTAGCTTAATAAACTA
>NW_027958480.1:0-212 GCF_054177405.1 Leptonychotes weddellii
ATCCTAGAAGTCGTCCTTTTCTTGTTCTTCCCCCAGGGTTCCATTTTGTCAAAATCCAGCAGGCCATTTCTCCTCTCATTACCTCACTTGGTTGAGAGAAAGATGCCACAGAACCATGATAAAAGAACATTTTAGGAGGGGCCAGAGCATTTGTAACAGTTTTCATTTAAACCTCTCCAAAGTCATGAACTACTATTAACACATGCATTTTG
>NW_027958481.1:0-212 GCF_054177405.1 Leptonychotes weddellii
CCCATCCCCCCATCCCCCAATACAGACATTCTCTTACATAACCCCAGTAGTTATCAAATTCAGGAAATTTATCATTGATGCAGTAGTTTAATCTGTAGTACATATTCCAATCTGTTGATTGTGCTATAGCAAATTTTCTTTTTCTGTATAGAATCCAGTCTAGGATCATGTGTTGCATTTAGTTGTAAGGTCTTTTTTAGTCTTGTTTAATC
>NW_027958482.1:0-212 GCF_054177405.1 Leptonychotes weddellii
CTTTGCTTTCAGGATGGTTTGAAGCAAGTTTCTCTCACCTCATTCCAGAGACAGTCTGCTAATCTGTGGCCAGGCTTTGAAGTCCAACGTTGCAGCATCCCCACCATGTTCTCTAGGACCTCTGATGGCTGGGGTGGTGTTCTTACCCAAGTATTTACTACCAGTGCTGGCCTAGGAAAGGAGACATGGGTGCTATAGAATTTAGATGCTTA
>NW_027958483.1:0-212 GCF_054177405.1 Leptonychotes weddellii
GCAGAACGTGCCCTCCTCAATACCCACCACCAGGCCAACCCATCCTCCCACCCCCCTCCCCTCTAGAACCCCCAGCCTGTTTTTCAGAGTCCATCGTCTCTCATGGTTCGTCCACCCCTCCGATTTCCCCCGCTTCATTCTTCCCCTCCCGCTACCTTCTTCTTCTTCTTTTTTTTTTCTTAACATATATTGCATTATTTGTTTCAGAGGTA
>NW_027958484.1:0-212 GCF_054177405.1 Leptonychotes weddellii
AGAAAGATATAGCGAGAGAGAGAGAGCGCACAAGCAGTGGGGAGGGGCAGAGGGAGAGAGACAAGCAGACTCCCTGCTGAACAGGGAGCCCAATTCGGGGCTCCATCCCAGGACCCTGGGATCATGACCTGAGCTGAAGGCAAACACTTAACCACAGGTGCTCCTGAGTAAATGTATTTTAAAATAAGATCTACATGATTGATAATTCGTGG
>NW_027958485.1:0-212 GCF_054177405.1 Leptonychotes weddellii
TTAGGCTCCACATATGAGGTCATAAGTATTTCTTTGACTTATTTCACTTAGCGTTATAGTTCCTGGTTCCATCCATTGTAATTGGCTTTTGTAAATACTGCAATAAACATCGGGGTGCATGTATTCATTTGAATTAGTGTTCTTGTATTTTCTGGGGGAAATAACTAATAGTACCTGTAGTGGATCATAGGAAAGTTCTATGAACTTATAAA
>NW_027958486.1:0-1194 GCF_054177405.1 Leptonychotes weddellii
GGAGGACCACGACGACCACACGGAGGACCACAACTCCCACGACCACACGGAGGACCACAACGCCCACAACGACCACACGGAGGACCACGACGACCACACGAAGAACCACAACGCCCACGACGACCACACGGAGGACCACGACGACCACAAGGAGGACCACGACAACCACACGGACGACCACAACAACCACAACGACCACAACAACAACACGGAGGACCACGACCACGACGACAACACGGAGGACCACAACACCCATGACAACCACACGAAGGACCACGACAACCACACGGAAGACCACAACGCCCACGACAACCACACGGAGGACCACGACAACCACACGGACGACCACAACACCCAGGACAACCACACGGAGGACCACGACGACAACACGGAGGACCACAACGCCCACGACGACCACACGGAGGACCACAACGACCACACGGAGGACCACAACGACCACACGGAGGACCACAACCACCACGACAACCACAACCACCACCACAACTACACGGAGGACCACCACACCCACGACAACCACACGGAGGACCACAACCACCACCACGACCACACGGAGGACCACAACGCCCACAACAACCACACGGAGGACCACAACCACCACGACGACCACACGGAGGACCACAACCACCACCACGACCACACGGAGGACCACAACGCCCACGACGACCACACGGACGACCACAACACCCACGACGACCACACGGACGACCACAACGCCCACGACGACCACACGGATGACCACAATGCTCATGACGACGACACAGATGACCACAATGCCCACGACGACCACGTGGACAACCACATTGTCCATGGTTGTCACACAGGAAATGACTGAGACCTCAGTTGTCATACCAAAGACCACAGTGCACATGTTTGTCACAGAAAAGCCTATCCTTGACACATCTCTCCTATACCCAGTGCTCGTCCCAACCCTGCTCATTATCCCGGTGCTGATCTGCTGCATCTGCTGTTGCATGAACGTGAGTGAGCCCTGCCTGCACAGCCTGTGACACGGGCCCTCCCCAAACTACAAGGGACCCGAGCCATTCCACCCCCATATTCTGCCTGTGGGCAGGTTCCCATCAGCAACCAGGTCTTTGCATGAGCAAATAGAAGCACAGCTTGCCTTGTATTCCCAGGCAGAGATTCAGCCTGTGTCTGAGCGACCACCTGCCT
>NW_027958487.1:0-212 GCF_054177405.1 Leptonychotes weddellii
GGTGATGGGTATGAAAGAGGGCACGTACTGCATGGAGCACTGGGTGTTATGCACAAACAATGAATCATGGAACACTACATCTAAAACTAATGATGTAATGTATGGGGATTAACATAAGAATAAAAATAAATTAAAAAAAAAAAGCCACCCCTCCTCATCCTCCCTGAGGTAAAAGCTCTTGCAACAGGGGCTTGCTGAGCCTTCCTAAGCCA
>NW_027958488.1:0-212 GCF_054177405.1 Leptonychotes weddellii
CACCGCAGACCTGTCTCGGGATCCTCAGTTAAGTCGTGTTCTCCGCCCCGCCCAACCCTGGCTAGCCGAGGCAAGGTGTGGCCCTCGGACCCTCGGTAGCACACCTGTGCCTGTCCCGCCCGGTCCGGAACCTCCCACAGGTGAGCGCAGGTGGAAGGGCTCATGAGAGCCGCCAGCCAGGGAAGGGCGTTCCGGAGCCCGCCCTGATCTGC
>NW_027958489.1:0-212 GCF_054177405.1 Leptonychotes weddellii
GTCAGAGACCCTCCAGTACCCTGGATATGTCCGTGGAGGTTGAAGCTGTCTGTGTATCATGCAGACCAAACTCCTCCTGGTCCACATAGAGTACCCGGTGCCTCTGGCTCTTCCACCCTGCACCCTTCCCTACACCCCCCCCTTCTGAGGCCCTTTGTGGATAGTCCCCCAGTACAGCTATGGGTTGTATGTTGATGCCCAAATCCTTGCCA
>NW_027958490.1:0-212 GCF_054177405.1 Leptonychotes weddellii
AACCATCTGAGCGACCCAGGCGCCCCAAGAAGAGTTTTTTTTTTAATAGTTCTTTTTTTTCCCCCAAAAAATCTGTGATTGCAGGCAAGCCAAATAAGGGAGAGTTTCAAAGTTATTTTATATAATGTGTGCCAAATTCCCCCCTGGAATTAAGTAGCTTGAGGATCCTAATTCACCCTGGCTTTATGGGGGGGGGGGGGAACACTCTGCTA
>NW_027958491.1:0-212 GCF_054177405.1 Leptonychotes weddellii
TAAAGAGGGCACATTCTGCATGGAGCACTGGGTGTTATACACAAATAATGAATCATGGAACACTACATCAAAAACTAATGATGTAATGTATGGTGACTAACATAACATAATAAAAAAAAAGATTAGAGCAGAAATCAATGAAATAGAAACCAACAGAACAGTAAAACAGATCAATTAAACTAGGAGCTAGTTCTTTGAAAGAATTAATAAGA
>NW_027958492.1:0-212 GCF_054177405.1 Leptonychotes weddellii
ATCCCCATCCCATAGAGACTCACTTGGCTGGAGGTCCTCGCACATAGCAAGCTGTAGTGGGTCTGGAGAGCTGGCCACAGTGAACTCACCTATCTTGTGTAGTCAGCTGCTACTTGATATTGTTGGGAAGTCCGCCCTTATCACTTTCCTGCAGGACACCATAGTGCTAAAAAAAATAACAATAAAAGCAAAAAAAAAAAAATTCTCATAAA
>NW_027958493.1:0-212 GCF_054177405.1 Leptonychotes weddellii
ACCAGGCCCAGACGGGTTCACTAGTGAATTCTACCAAACATAAAGAAAAAATTACACCATTTCTCAACAATCTCTTTCAGAAGATGGCAGCAGAGGGAATACTTCCTAACTCATTCTATGAGGCCAGCATTGCCCTAATATCAAAACCAGACAAAGACCTTATGAAAAAAGAAAACTACAGACCAATATGTCTCCTGAACATAGATGCAAAA
>NW_027958494.1:0-212 GCF_054177405.1 Leptonychotes weddellii
AAGAAGAGGTGGTGTGTGTGTGTGTGTGTGTGTGTGTGTGTGTGTACATACAATGGAATATTACTCATAAGGAATGAAATCTTGCCATTTGCAATGACATGGATGGAACTAGATGGTGTTACGCTAAATGAAATAAGGCAGTTAGAGAAAGATAAATACCGTATGATCTCATTCCTATGTGGAATTTAAGAAACAAAACGCATGAACATGGC
>NW_027958495.1:0-212 GCF_054177405.1 Leptonychotes weddellii
AAAGCCCAGAAATAGGGCGCCTGGGTGGCTCAGTTGGTTGGGCGACTGCCTTCGGCTCAGGTCATGATCCTGGAGGCCCTGGATCGAGTCCCGCATCGGGCTCCCTGCTCTGCAGGGAGTCTGCTTCTCCCTCCGACCCTCCCCCCTCTCATGTGCTCTCTCTCATTCTCTCTCTCTCAAATAAATAAATAAAGTCTTTAAAAAAAAAAAAA
>NW_027958496.1:0-212 GCF_054177405.1 Leptonychotes weddellii
GCTTAAGTGAAGGTTGCTTAAGAGAGTTCTGACTTCCTTGCATCAGGCTTAGTTTGCCTGCAGGATGCTTTTGAAGGCCTGACGGCCCTCTTCTGCATCATAAGCTTTGCTCCTGCTCTTCAGAAGCAAAAGAAAACACTGAAAAGCAATAAACAGAAGAAGCTGAATCCTTCTGTGCAATGTGTGTGTGTGTGTGTGTTTCTGGCAGCAAA
>NW_027958497.1:0-1194 GCF_054177405.1 Leptonychotes weddellii
CAACGTCCCCAGAAAATATACTCTAAATAAATCAGAAAAGACCTGAAACCGCGGGAAAAGAAAGGGAAAGAAAGAAAAAAGAAAAAGAAAAAGATAAAAACAAACAAAAAGAGAACAAAACAAAAAAACAATATGATCAAATATGATCAGGCTGGTGAATAGATCAGTGCCACACACTAGATTTGGGGTGTATTTTGGTCTGTTAGAAGAAAGTGCCTCCCAAAATTTTAAAGAAAGAAAAACTTACATATGTACAAAAATAAGGGTTAATACGATGAAGGAATGGAATATGACTATGAAGATGAAAATTATAAAAAATTTTATAAAAGGAATTGATAAGTTGGTTGAAAAAAGAAAGAAGAGGATTTTAAAAGAAAAAGAAAAAAAGGGAGAGAATGTGATCAGGCAGGAGACTAGAACAAAGCCATACACTAGAGACTTAGGGTATATTTTGATCCTGTTAGAAGAAACTTTATCTCAAAATTTTAAAGAGAGAACAACTTATATATATATGCCAAAAATAAGGCTAACTACTATGAAGAGGTAGAATATGACTCTAAAAATGAAAAATAAAATTTTTTTTTAAAAAAAGGGATTGATAAGATGTTGGTTGAAAAAGGGAAAAAGAAAAATTCAAAAAAAAAGAAAAAAAGACAGTTTAAAAAAAAGTAACTTTGAAAGACTAAAGAATCATGGTAAAAAAGCCATGAATTCTATGTGCAGTATTCCCCTAGCGCTGGAGTTCTCCTGTTCTCCTTGATCGGTAAACTTGGTCTTGGCTGGCTGTTCTTGCTGATCTTCTGGGGGAGGGGCCTGTTGCCATTGTTCCCAAATGTCTTTGCCTGAGGCGGTCCTTGCAGTCCGGGCTAAGTAATCTGCTCCAGTTTGCTCTCAGGAGCTTTTGTTCCCTGCAAGATTTCTGTACAGCTTTGGAGGATGAGAGTGTAAATGGTGGCCTCCCAATCCCCACTGGAGGAGCCAAGAACTTGGGTCCCCACTCCTCAGTGAACCCCCAGAGAAAAGCAGTCAATCGCTCCTGTCTCCCCGGTCTCTGGCTGCACTCCGTGCTCACCCGGCCTGTGACGGAGCATTTCTATCTCTGGCACACGACACCGTGTGGAGTCTCCAAACCCAGCAGATCACTACGGTGTGCAGCCTTGCTGCTCCTCCTGGGGGAGAAAGGGGAGTCTCCCC
>NW_027958498.1:0-212 GCF_054177405.1 Leptonychotes weddellii
GAGCAGGGAGCCTGATGCGGGACTCGATCCCGGGACTCCAGGATCATGACCTGAGCCGAAGGCAGTCGCCTAACCAACTGAGCCACCCAGGCGCCCCAATTCTGTTCTTCTTAACAGGACCTGTCATCAAGAGAAACTATTTAACCAAAGCCTAACTAAACCTTTGGGATTGTATCAGGGTCTAACCAACCTAGAAGAAGGGAAATACCAAC
>NW_027958499.1:0-212 GCF_054177405.1 Leptonychotes weddellii
ACAAGCTCCATCCCCTTCCCCGATACTAGAGATGGATCTTTCTATATTCCCTTGGCCCTCAGCAAACACCTCAGCTGGTCGTGATTCTTTACCTGCTGCTTCATCCCTGAAGGGTCTTGGGCCATAACCAGCCTGCTGCTGGAGTGGGTTGCTATAATTTTATGTTGACTTTAATCATAGGGCACCCTAAGGTATCTCTCGTATTCCAGACA
>NW_027958500.1:0-212 GCF_054177405.1 Leptonychotes weddellii
AAATGACCTGTCATTTCATGACACGGGTCAGGCTTACTTCTTTTAGTCAATCTGCATCACCAGCTTCCTCTACTGATTGCTTCTTAGTCACCAATTTGTTGATGCCCAGCCAGCTGAGTCAGGAGCTGGGCTTTTTATAGATCTGGAGCATCAAAAGTGAGTCATCTACTCCCTTCTGTCACAGTTCATTTCAAAAATTATACTCCCATCAG
>NW_027958501.1:0-212 GCF_054177405.1 Leptonychotes weddellii
AAATCACATTGCTGGGGCGCCTGGGTGGCTCAGTCGTTAAGCGTCTGCCTTCGGCTCAGGTCATGATCCCGGGGTCCTGGGATCGAGCCCCGCATCGGGCTCCCTGCTCCGCGGGAAGCCTGCTTCTCCCTCTCTCACTTCCCCTGCTTGTGTTCCCTCTCTCACTGTGTCTCTCTCTGTCAAATAAATAAATAAATAAATAAATAAATAAA
>NW_027958502.1:0-212 GCF_054177405.1 Leptonychotes weddellii
AACTTAACCATCTGAGCCACCCAGGTCCCCCAATATTTTATTGTTTTTGATACTATTGTAAATGGGAATGCTTTCTTTTTTTTTTTAAATTTTTTTATTCTTATGTTAATCCCCATACATTGCATCATTAGTTTTAGATGTAGTGTTCCATGATTCATTGTTTGTGCATAACACCCAGTGCTCCATGCAGAACGTGCCCTCCTCAATACCCA
>NW_027958503.1:0-212 GCF_054177405.1 Leptonychotes weddellii
CCATCCCCGGCCTGAGCAACCACACACGTCTGCAATGCACATGTGTATATAATGCAAATAAATCTGCTATTCCATTAGGTTAATTACACGAGCCCTTTCCTCTCTCAAATATCTTTGCAATTTTATAAGTCCTTTTAAAAAAATCTTATCAAGTCCTAAGCAAGAGAGCATTTATAAATGAAGTCCAGCAAGGCTCAAAATAAATATTTACA
>NW_027958504.1:0-212 GCF_054177405.1 Leptonychotes weddellii
AGGACGAATACCGCAGGATTTCACTTGTATGTGGAATCTAACACACAAAGCAAGTGAATAATCGCACAAAGAGCAGAATCAGACCCATAAACGCACAGCGGGGAGGGGTGGAGGGTGGACAGAAGGGGTGAAGGGGCGGGAGGTGCCGCTTGCAGTTACGGAGCGAGTACGTCCCGGGGATGAACGCGGTCAGTGATCCCGCGACAGCGTCG
>NW_027958505.1:0-212 GCF_054177405.1 Leptonychotes weddellii
AGCACCTTCCACGGGTCAGGGTCCGTACATGGCATGACTGAGCACCTTCCACGGGTCAGGGTCTGTGCACGGAGTGACCCAGCACCTTCACAGGTCAGGGTCCGTGCCCGGCGTGACTGAGCACCTTCCACGGGTCAGGGTCACTCCTGGGCTTGTGGCCCCATCCCTCCCACCCGCATCTCCGTCTTCATGGGGCTTCTCCTCTGTGTCTG
>NW_027958506.1:0-212 GCF_054177405.1 Leptonychotes weddellii
CCAGCTCATGCGTGCACACATGCACTTTCTCAAATAAATAAAAAAATAAAATCTTTTTTTAAAAAATTTTGTTTATTCATTTGAGAGACAGAGAGAGCACAAGCAGAGGGAGAGGGAGAAGCAGAGAGCCGAAGGCAGACGCTTGACCATCTGAGCCACCCAGGTGCCCCCCACAAAATAAAATCTTAAAAAAAAAAAAGAACTTCTCCAGA
>NW_027958507.1:0-212 GCF_054177405.1 Leptonychotes weddellii
GTGGTTTTCTTTTTTTTTTTTTTTTAAAGATTTTATTTATTTGACAGAGAGAGAGTTAGCGAGAGCAGGAACACAAGCAGGGGGAGTGGGAGAGGGAGAAGCGGGCTTCCCGCCGAGCAGGGAGCCCGATGCGGGGCTCGATCCCAGGACCCTGGGATCATGACCTGAGCCGAAGGCAGACGCTTAACGACTGAGCCACACAGGCGCCCCAA
>NW_027958508.1:0-1194 GCF_054177405.1 Leptonychotes weddellii
AGTCTATACATTCAAAGCAATCCCTATCAAAATACCATCCACTTTTTTCACAGAGCTGCAACAAATAATCCTAAAAATTTGTATGGAACCAGAAAAGACCCCGAGTAGCCAAAGGAATATTGAAAAAGAAAAGCAAAGCTGGTGGCATCACAATTCCAGACTTCAAGCTCTATTACAAAGCTGTCATTATCAAGACAGTATGGTACTGGCACAAAAACAACCACATAGATCAATGGAACAGAATAGAGGGCCCAGAAATGGACCCTCAACTCTATGGTCAACTAACCTTTGAAAAGCAGGAAAGAATATCCAATGGAAAAGAGACAGTCTCTTCAACAAATGGTGCTGGGAAGATTGGACAGCCACATGCAGAAGAATGAAACTGGACCATTTCCTTACACCATGCACAAAGATAGAAACAAAATGGATGAAAGACCTAAATGTGAGGCAGGAATCCATCAAAATCCTTGGAGAACACAGGAAGCAACCTCTGTGACCTCGATCACAGCAACTTCTTGCTAGACACGTCTCCATAGGCAAGGGAAACAAAGGAAAAAAATGAACTATTGGGACTTCAAGATAAAAAGCTTTTGCACAGCAAAGGAAACAGTTGACAAAACCAAAAGAGAACCAATAGTACGGGAGAATATATTTGCAAATGTCTTATCAGATAAAGGACTAGTATCCAAAATCTATAAAGACCTTATCAAACTCAACATCCAAAGAACAAAAAAATCCAATCAAGAAATGGGCAGAGGACATAAACAGATATTTCTCCAAAGAAGACAACCAATAGACACATGAAAACGTGCTCAACATCACTCAGCATCAGGGAAATCCAAATCAAAACCACAATGAGATACCACCTCACACCAGTCAGAATGGCTAAAATTAACAGGTCAGGAAACAGATTTTGGCAAGGATGCAGAGAAAGGGAAACCCTCTTACACTGTTGGTGGGAATGCAAGCTGGTGCAGCCACTCTGGAAAACAGTATGGAGGTTCCTCAAAAAGTTGAAAATAGAGCTACCCTATGACCCAGCAATTGCACTACTGGGTATTTACCCCAAAGATAAAAATGTAGTGATCCGAAGGGGCACAAGCACCCCAATGTTTATAGCAGCAATGTCCACAATAGCCAAACTATGGAAAGAGCCCAGATGTCCATTGATAAAGAATGTGGTATATATACACA
>NW_027958509.1:0-212 GCF_054177405.1 Leptonychotes weddellii
CCTAGAACTGGGACCCCTGCTTGGTGGGGCCACCAGGCAGGCTCTTGAGGGAGCTCTTTTCCATGAGAGCTCCGTGAGTCTCAGGGGAGATTAAACCCAGGTTTGCTATCGCAGTGGGGAATGACATGAGTCGGGGAGAAAGCCGTCTCCACTTCTCTGTGGAACCCAGAGCTCTCTGTCTCTCGACACTTAGGAACTAGGGGACAAAGGCC
>NW_027958510.1:0-212 GCF_054177405.1 Leptonychotes weddellii
AAAAAAAAAAAAAAAAAATTCGCACACTTATAAACACATATGTATGCAAACATCATATACAACACATACCTGATTGATATATTTCTCTATTCTCACTTCTTTTTATATGCCTTTGCACTGAAGCTTTCATTTTTTTAAAGAAACATTTTATTTTGGAATAATTTGAGATTTACAGAAAAGTTGCAAAGATAGAGAGTTCTTGTATAACCTTC
>NW_027958511.1:0-212 GCF_054177405.1 Leptonychotes weddellii
AATAAAATCTTTAAAAAAAAAAAAAAAGAAATGGCTCGAGGAAGAGGAAGGAAGGCAATGGAAGCTCCTGGAGTCTTTATTTGGTGCAAGACACTGAACTGGAGCTTGCTTACGTTACCTCTTCTCACCTCCCATCTTTTAGATAACAAACCCAAGACACAGAGGGATCTTGCCCGAAGTCACATAGCAAATGGGGGAGAGAGGGGCAGAAG
>NW_027958512.1:0-212 GCF_054177405.1 Leptonychotes weddellii
GAGACCTGTTTAATTGACTGCACCATATCTTTAATTGCTGTTGAAACCCCTTCAATTTTCTGAGCTTGCAGTTCGGAAGCTTCAGCAAGTTCAGTGGCCGTGAGCTGGGTGACTTCTGAAGACTGTGCTACATTTGATGCAGTATCGTTAATAGCCTGTACCAGTTGACGCAACTGATCGATAGCATTATTAACTGAATCCGCAATGGCACC
>NW_027958513.1:0-212 GCF_054177405.1 Leptonychotes weddellii
CGTGTGTGCGTGCGTGTGAAAGTGTGTATGTGACTGTGTGTGTGCCTGTGTGGGAATGTGTATATGTGTGCACGCGCGTGTGTGCACGTGTGTGCGCACGCCTGTGGTGTGGACTCCGGTCGCAGACCTGAAGCAACCTCGCCTCGCAGTCACCCTGAAAAACGCAGTGGCATTTGACGAGGCTGACATTGGAGTCATGCGAACAGCTTGGA
>NW_027958514.1:0-212 GCF_054177405.1 Leptonychotes weddellii
GCAGGCTTCCTGCGTAGCAGGGAGCCTGATGCGGGGCTCGATCCCAGGACCCCGGGATCATGACCTGAGCCAAAGGCAGATGCTTAACGACTGAGCCACCCAGGCGCCCCGTATTTTTGCATTATTTTTTAACCATAACAATTATGTATTCTTTTAAGTTTCTCTTTGGCAGGCATATACTGGGTCTTTTTTTTTTTTTTGGATCTCAGACC
>NW_027958515.1:0-212 GCF_054177405.1 Leptonychotes weddellii
AATAAAAATCTTTAAAAAAAAAAAAAAAGAACACTTAGTGTCATTGCAGAGAACTCAGAATTCTGCTGCGACCAAGCCCATGGTTTTTATACCAGCAAAATAAAGTGAATTAAATCTAAGGGGGAAAAACTAGATATACCAGGCAAGTGTTAAACAACATAGACTTTTGGACAAAAAAAGTCTATGTTTCCTTTCCTTCGTAGGAAAGGAAA
>NW_027958516.1:0-212 GCF_054177405.1 Leptonychotes weddellii
ACTCTGAAAAACAAACTGAGGGTTCTAGAGGGGAGGGGGGTGGGAGGATGGGTTGGTCTGGTGGTGGGTGTTGAGGAGGGCACGTTCTGCATGGAGCACTGGGTGTTGTGCACGAACAATGAATCATGGAACACTTCATCTAGAACTAATGATGTAATGTATGGGGATTAACATAAGAATAAAAAAATAAATAAATAAATAAATAAATAAAT
>NW_027958517.1:0-212 GCF_054177405.1 Leptonychotes weddellii
ATAGTAGAGATTATACAAGTATTTTTTCCCTCACATGAAATCATTCTGGTTTTTACCAAACCAGATTCCTGCAATGTCTGAACCATTTCCTATAACTTAAACAAGCTGATTCTCACGCCCCAATGTGGTGACCAAATCCCTTGGTTCTAATTAATAGATGATTTCTTCTATGTTTTAATGATTCAGTTGGTCTGAAATATTGTAATTTTGTA
>NW_027958518.1:0-212 GCF_054177405.1 Leptonychotes weddellii
CCAGGACGGGGGAAACCCAGGGAGACACGGGAACGCTGCCTCCCAGGAGGAGCCGGGCTGGCACTGGCATGTGGAGACGCAGCACACGGACACACACATAAACCACCCACATTCGTGTGCATGCCACACTCGGACATGTGCACACGTGCACACAAGCCACACATACACCGCACATGCACACACACGCAAACCACATGCACGCGCAATATACC
>NW_027958519.1:0-1194 GCF_054177405.1 Leptonychotes weddellii
CAACTCTCTGAACAGAAAAGCAACCACTTTCTGGAAGGTAGGACATACAGAGAAGTGAATCCGAGACAATATTTGGGAAGATAGACAGCGGGGGAGGGGGCCTCCATCAGCCGCTTCTGGCAAGTGATAGAGCCGCAGAGCACAAAATCGGAACTTTTAGAAGTCAGCTCCACTGAGGGACGTCGCTCCAGTGGCTAAGCGGGGGGGGGGGGGGTGTGGAACCCTCACGGGACAGTGTGGTCTCAGGACCCTTGGGGTCACAGGAAGACCGGGGGTGCCTGAGTGCGTCAGAGTTCCCAGGGATCAGAGTGGGGAAGCCGGCTACAGAGACGGAGCCGAGGATCGGGTTCTCAGGTCCGGGTTGCCATAAACCGTGATCCAGGGCACAGTTGGGCCACTGCTCCTCCAGCAGGGACCCAACAAGCAGCAGATCTGGGGAGACTCACCTTCCTCCCCCGGGAGGAGCAGCATGGGAGCGCACCACAGGGATCTGTGGGGTTTGGAAACTCCACACGGGGTCGGGTGCCAGAGATAGAAACACGCAGCCACAGGCCGGGGAAGCATGGAGTGCGGCTGGAGACCGGGGAGACCGGAGTGACTGGCGGCTTTTCTCTGGGGGCTCACTGAGGAGTGGGGCCCCGAGTTCTCGGCTCCTCCGGGGCGGAGATTGGGAGGCCACCGCTTTCACTCGTTCTCCAAAGCTGTACAGAAAGCTTGCAGGGAACAAAAGCTCCTGAGAGCAAACCCAAGCAGATTACTTAGCCTGTCCTGAAAGGGTGGGGCAATTCCGCTTCCGGCAAAGATGTCTGAGAACCACTGTGAAAGCCCCCCACCCCGAAGATCAGCAAGAGCAACCAGCCAAGACCAAGTTTACCGATCAATGAGAATGGCAGAACGCCAGCACTAGTGGAATACAGCACAGAATTTGTGGCTTTTTTCCCCCTGATTCTTTACTCTTTCAAAGTTAATTTTTTTAATTTTCTTTTTTTTCTTTTCCTTTTTTTTTTGAATTTTTCTTTTTCCCTTTTTCAACCAACATCTTATCAATCCCTTTTAAAAAAATCTTTTTTATGTTTCATTTTTAGAGTCATATTCTATCCCTTCATAGTAGTTAACCTTATTTTTGGTATATATATAAATTGTTCTCTCTTTAAAACTTTGGGATACAGGGCGCCTGGGTGGCTCAGTTGGTTA
>NW_027958520.1:0-212 GCF_054177405.1 Leptonychotes weddellii
GTGGCTCAGTCGCTTGAGCGTAGGACTCTCGATTTCAGCTCAGGTCATGATCTCAGGGTCCTGAGATTGAGCCCCACTGGGCTAGTGCTCAGCAGGGAGTCTGCTTATCTCTCTCCCTCTGCTCCTTCCTCCACTTGCATGCTCGCTCTCTCTCAAATAAAATCTTAAAAAAAATCATCATCATCATATAGCTGGCTCAGTGGATGGCTGAA
>NW_027958521.1:0-212 GCF_054177405.1 Leptonychotes weddellii
GCCTTCCTGATCCATGTCTTCCAATTTTAGAAACTACTAACACAATTTCATTCCCAAAGACATGATCCCTGCCCTCAAGGAGCTTACCTTCTTGCCAGCAGGGAAGTAAATGGAAAGATTTACCAGGCAGAATAAAATCCCTGCTCTGATACAATTTTCCTGCCAAATGGATGGTCATGAGTACCTGGTTTCTGTGTTGGAAAGACACCTGA
>NW_027958522.1:0-212 GCF_054177405.1 Leptonychotes weddellii
CAACCCTCAAGGAATGACTCTGAGGGGGGGTCAAGACTCGAGTGGAGGAGGTCACTGCAGATGTGGTGGAAATAGCAGGAGACCTAGAATCAGGTGGAGCCAAGAAATGGGATTGAATCGCTGCGATCTCATGATCAAACTTGAATGGATGAGGAGTGGCTTCTTGTGGATGAGCAAAGAGCGTGGCTTCTTTTTTTTTCTTTTTATTGTTA
>NW_027958523.1:0-212 GCF_054177405.1 Leptonychotes weddellii
CTCCTTCTACTGTTTCTTCTTCTAATTCTGATTCTCCTCCTCCTTCTTCTCCTCCTTCTTCCACCAATTTCTATCTTCTCTCCTTCCAGAATTAAAGGAAAAGAACCATAGACAAGTTGATATTATCTGGCACATTCATTAGTTTTTGCCTTGTCCTTTTTTTCTCTCCGTTGTTCAGATTGGCTGATTTGTATTGATTGATCTCCAGGTTC
>NW_027958524.1:0-212 GCF_054177405.1 Leptonychotes weddellii
GAAATCATGTTGTGATTCTTCTGTATTTCTTTTTAAGCACCAAATAGTTTTATCCAATAATATTTGAACAGTTTTTTTTTTATTCTTATGTTAATCCCCATACATTACATCATTAGTTTTAGATGAAGTGTTCCATGATTCATTGTTTGTGCATAACACCCAGTGCTCCATGCAGAACGTGCCCTCCTCAATACCCCCCACCAGGCTAACCC
>NW_027958525.1:0-212 GCF_054177405.1 Leptonychotes weddellii
GTGCTTCAGCATTACCCCTGCATTCTAAGTTTCTCTCAGTGGTCTTATCCATGAATAGTTGTTAGTTTTCATTTTGTGAGGAAGAGCAAAGTCAGGAACCTATGTCTCCATCTTGGTGATGTTACTCCTGACACTTGATTTCTTGTAAAGTACATCAGAAATTCTCTTCTATAACCTTCTTTGCCTTTCTCCCCTCAACGAACCTAAAACCA
>NW_027958526.1:0-212 GCF_054177405.1 Leptonychotes weddellii
GTGCGCTGCAAACGGGGCACAGACTCATAGACTCGCAGACCGGTAGCGGAGGGGAAAGGACTTTAGGGCAGCCCTCAGGACGGAAACCCGGAGTGGCGGGGTTGCGCAGGCCAACTGGGAGCGGCTGGTGGTTTTAGAAGCACAAAGGGCAGAGAGGAGCCCCTACCTGGAGGCAGGACTGGGGGCGCTGTGGAGGGGCACACAACCCAGGA
>NW_027958527.1:0-212 GCF_054177405.1 Leptonychotes weddellii
GTGCTTCAGCATAACCCCTGCATTCTAAGTTTCTCTCAGTGGTCTTATCCATGAATAGTTGTTAGTTTTCATTTTGTGAGGAAGAGCAAAGTCAGGAACCTATGTCTCCATCTTGGTGATGTTACTCCTGACACTTGATTTCTTGTAAAGTACATCAGAAATTCTCTTCTATAACCTTCTTTGCCTTTCTCCCCTCAACAAACCTAAAACCA
>NW_027958528.1:0-212 GCF_054177405.1 Leptonychotes weddellii
CGGTGAGCGACGTGTGAGACGGAAGCGCGTGGAGCCTCACCTGCCTCCTCAGCCCTTCTAGCCAAAGATGATAGAGGATGAAACGGTTTTTAATACATATATTATACTGCCTCTTTGATGTACTCTTTATAAGCTGGTAAACCAAGAATCCAGGGAGTGGCCAAACTAAATGTAATTTCTTTAAAAAAAAAAAAAAAAAACAAGACAAAAGA
>NW_027958529.1:0-212 GCF_054177405.1 Leptonychotes weddellii
AAAAAAAAAAAAGATAAAATGATAGATTGCCTATTTGTTAAATTAAGGAGGTTCAAAGAGTGCCATTTTGTTAAAAAAAAAAAAATGCCCTTTTGTTTCTATGCAGGCTCTACTACTCATATTTGAAATCAGACTCAAGTATACAATTGGGCAGAACTTATCTGGATTCATAGCTCTGCTTTATATCTAAAGATTTTCTTTTGATGAATGTC
>NW_027958530.1:0-1194 GCF_054177405.1 Leptonychotes weddellii
TGGGTGATAGATATTGGGGAGGGTATGTGCTATGGTGAGCGCTGTGAATTGTGCAAGACTGTTGAATCACAGATCTGTATCTCTGAGGCAAATAATACATTATATGATAAAAAAAAAAGAAGAAGAAGATAGCAGGAGGGGAAGAATGAAGGGGGGGAATCAGAGGGGGAGACAAACCGTGAGAGACTGTGGATTCTGAAAAACAAACTGAGGATTCTAGAGGGGAGGAGGGTGGGAGGATGGGTTAGCCTGGTGATGGGTATTAAAGAGGGCACGTTCTGCATGGAGCACTGGGTGTTATATGCAAACATGAATCATGGAACACTACATCAAAAACTAATGATGTAATGTATGGTGATTAATATAATTAAAAAAAGAAAAGCTTCTGCACAGTGAAGGAAATAATCAACAACATTAAAATGCAGCCTACAGAATGGGAGAAGATATTTGCAAATGGCATATCTGAAAAAAGGTTAGTATCCAAAATCTATAAAGAACTTATCAAACTCAACATCCAAAAAACAAATAATCCAGTTAAGAAAGGGGCAGAAGACGTGAATAGACATTTTTCCAAAGAAGGCATCCAGATGGCTAACTGACAAATGAAAAGATGCTTAACATCACTCATCATCAGGGAAATACAAATCAAAACCACAATAAGATACTAACTCACACCTGTCAGGAGGGCTAAAATTAACAACATGAGAAACAACAGGTTTTGTTGAGGATGCAGAGAAAGGGGAACCCTCTTGCACTATTGGTGGGAATGCAAAGTGGTGCAGCCACTCTGAAGGACAGTATGGAGGTTCCTCAGAAAGTTGAAAACAGAACTACCCTATGATCCAGCACTTGCACTACTAGATATTTAGCCAAAGGATACAGAATACAGATTTGATACATGCATCCTGATGTTTATAGCAGCATTATCAACAATAGCCAAACTATGGAGAGAGCCCAAATGTCCATTGACTGATGAATGGATAAAGAAGAGGTGGGGGCGCCTGGGTGGCTCAGTCGTTAAGCGTCTGCCTTCGGCTCAGGTCATGATCCTGGGGTCCTGGGATCGAGTCCCACATCGGGCTCCCTGCTCAGCAGGAAGCCTGCCTCTCCCTCTCCCACTCCCCCTGCTTGTGTTCCTGCTCTAGCTATCTCTCTCTCTGTCAAATAAATAAATAAAATCTTTAAAAAAAAAAA
>NW_027958531.1:0-212 GCF_054177405.1 Leptonychotes weddellii
CACAGGCCCCGGCTCCAGCGCGCTCTCCCCCATGATCCCCGACCGCGCTGCCTGCTCTCCCTGCGGCCGCTGGCTGCACTCTGGGCTGGGGCCTCCTTTCCCCGGCTCCTCCCCGGCTCCAGCCGTGACTCAGGCAGGCGGAGCGGGCGCTCCCGGGAGGCGGGAAGGGAAGCAGGGGGCGGGATGGCGGCGGCGGCGGGATCCTTCGGAAG
>NW_027958532.1:0-212 GCF_054177405.1 Leptonychotes weddellii
AATTAATCTAAACTAATAATGAAGACATTTTATCTCCATTGCCCCCTTAACTTGAGCAATTTAGATGTATAAATAGCCAAATTGAATTTAATTCCCTTCATTTTTGCACCTAAATGTCTGGTCTAAGTGTAATCCAACAATCAGTGATCCAAAGGCTGGCCTCAGGGAGCAGAATAAAAGAAACGATGATAAACATTGTCAGTGAAAGAATT
>NW_027958533.1:0-212 GCF_054177405.1 Leptonychotes weddellii
CATTACATCATTTGTTCTAGATGAAGTGTTCCATGATTCATTGTTCGTGCACAACACCCAGTGCTCCATGCAGAACGTGCCCTCCTCAACACCCACCACCAGGCCAACCCATCCTCCCACCCCCCTCCCCTCTAGAACCCTCAGTTTGTTTTTCAGAGTCCATCTTCTCTCATGGTTCGTCCACCCCTCCGATTTCCCCTGCTTCATTCCTC
>NW_027958534.1:0-212 GCF_054177405.1 Leptonychotes weddellii
CATAGTCTCTCATGGTTCGTCTCCCCCTCCGATTTCCTCCCTCCATTTTTCCCTTCCTTCTCCTAATGTCCTCCATGCTATTCATTATATTCCACAAATAAGTGAAACCATATGATAATTGACTTTCTCTGCTTGACTTATTTCACTTAGCATAATCTCCTCCAGTCCCATCCATGTTGATGTAAAAGTTGGGTATTCATCCTTTCTGATGG
>NW_027958535.1:0-212 GCF_054177405.1 Leptonychotes weddellii
AGGGTCCTGAGACCACACTGTCCCGGAGGGTTCCACCCCCCGCTTAGCCACCAGAGTGACGTCCCTCAGCGGAGCAGACTTTTAAAAGTTCCGATTTTGTGCTCCGTGGTTCTATCACTTGCCAGAAGCGGCCGACGGAGGCCCCTCCCCCGCCGTCTATCCTCCCGAATATCGCCTCGGATTCACTTCTCCGCACGTCCTACCTTCCAGAA
>NW_027958536.1:0-212 GCF_054177405.1 Leptonychotes weddellii
CCTTGTAAATTTGCAGAGGAATTTAACACTGTGATCCAAACATATGAACCCGGTTTCTCTGGTTTATATTCTAATTATAAAGCTAGCTGGTGAAGGCCAAGCGAGAAACTGGATGCAGCTAGCTCACTGATATAACCCACTAGAAGATTTCTCCAAGTGGACAACCCTTAAACTGGGAAAAAGACTGTGAAACTATTCCTAAGGCTTTCTTA
>NW_027958537.1:0-212 GCF_054177405.1 Leptonychotes weddellii
CCTGCGGCGCGGCGGCCGGCGGGGACCAGCAGCAGGAGCAGCAGCGCGGCGCCGAGGAGCCGGAGAGCGCGGGGTGCGGCGGCGGTGGCGGCGCGGGCCATGGGGCTCAGCTCGGAGAGTCGGGGCGGCGGGGCCTGGAGCTGGCGAGCTGGAGCGCGAGCTGGCGGAGCGGATTCTGTGGCTCCCGGAGCCGGGAGAACCGCTTTTATCCC
>NW_027958538.1:0-212 GCF_054177405.1 Leptonychotes weddellii
GTGGCCAGAGGCTCCTCCTGCGCTCGCTCCCGCCTGCAGGCCTCCCCTGCTTCCCTCAGCCTCTCGGTTCCCATCTTTCTTTTCATAGGAAGGGGTAGAGCTGACGGAAAGAGACTCACGCCTCCTCGTTCCGCTCCCGCCCACCCCACCGGTGGGCCGGCCATCACCGTAAGAAGAGTTACCACTCAGTGAGAGGAGTGAGTCAGTTTAGA
>NW_027958539.1:0-212 GCF_054177405.1 Leptonychotes weddellii
CTCTTACAATTCTTTTTTTTTTTTTTTTAAGATTTATTTATTTTTATTTGAGAGAGAGAAACAACACATGCATGCGCGCGAGGAAGGAGGTGCAGAGGGAGAGAGAGTTCCAAGCGGACTTCATGCTGAGCGTGGAGCCCGACTCGGGGCTCAATTTCAGTACCCTGAGATCACAACCTGAGCTGAAATCAAGACTCCAGTGCCCAACCAAC
>NW_027958540.1:0-12437 GCF_054177405.1 Leptonychotes weddellii
TTTTTTTTTTTTTAAGATTTTATTTATTTATTTGACAGAGAGATAGACAGAAGAGCACAAGCAGAGGGAGTGGCAGAGGGAGAGGGAGAAGCAGGCTCTGCACTGAGCAGGGAACCCGATGCGGGACTCGATCCCAGGACCCTGAGATCATGACCTGAGCCGAAGGCAGACGCTTAACCATCTGAGCCACCCAGGTGTCCCTTGTATTTCATTCTTTTTTTTTTCAGGGAAGAGTTTTCAGGGAAGATTTTGAAAAGTAATTATTTTGGAACTCTAATACAATGTTTTCCAAATACTACTCTTAATAAATCTTACACAGAATTTCAAGGTTTCAACTTAACAAAATTATTTTGAAAACCAAAAACTTTTCAAACCACTAAGAAATGGAATATTATATGGCAATCAATATTTCTGTTCTCATCTTTCCTTACCCAAAAAGAACAAATTAAATATTTTCATTTCTAATGGGGTATATGTCATTCAGTGTTCTCCAGAGAAACAGAACGATTTATATAGATATAGATGATGTATTTTATATAGATATATTTGATAGATGTATATTTTAAAATATGTAATATTTAAAATATATGTATACAAATTATATTAATATATTTGTTTGTTTAAAGAAATTTTCATATATGGGTTGCTGGGCCTGGCATGTCCAAAATCTGTAGGGCAGGCCGTCAGGCTGGAAATCCAGGAACTGATGCTGCAGTCTTGAGGAAGAACTTCTTCTCTGGGAAACTTTATTTTATACTCTTTAATTCTTTCAACTGATTGGATGTGGCCTAACACTCACTATAGAGGATCATCTCCTTTACTTAAAGTAACCTTACTGTAGATGTACAAAATTCCTTCACAGCAATGCCTAGATTAGTGTTTGATACTACAGCCTAGACAAGTTGACACAAAAGCTAACCATCATAGGGTAGATAAGGGATTTCAAAATGTAATTTCAAGATAAGGGATTCAAGAATATAATATATATCATAAAAATGTATAATAGACCTGAAGATACAGCTATCAGAGGCTGTCAGCTAACAGTATTTCTTGCAGCTTAAAGTAAGGTCCGCCCATAGCTGACCCAGGAGTTTTCCTTTAACCTCACAGTATCCACTTTTGAGTACTATTTGAGTACTTTAAAACTGCATGTAGTATTTTATAAACTAGGTATTAAAACCCACAGAATTGAACAAAACAATTACATACCTCAAAATGGAAGGGGTATCATTATCTAAGGACCAATATAAAAGTCACAGGCTCATAAAAATTGCATCAAGAAGTCTAAAGGGAGAGGATTGTGGAGAATCCTAACATCATCAACAAATGCTTTTAATGTTCTGTTCAGAGCAAGAAGAAAAAGAAAAACAAAACAAAACAGAAAAGCTAATTGCAGTTTATGGAATTTTATAGCAGATAAACGACTGCAAATTGCCAACTTCCATTTTGATGATTTACTGTTTGTCAAAGAGAATAATCAAACATATTTACAGTAACAGAATTAACTTTTTTTGAGGTAATAAAAATTGGGAATTCTTAAAAAGATCTTATGAAACAATTCAACTGTTCTAAATAATTTTTGTTCTCTGGAGCCAGGTGGTAAGCAATGCACAGAGGAATTTACCAAACTATCATTGAAAATCTCTAAGGAATAATTGAGGGCATGAATGATACTTGAGTAAGATGAAAATCAATACCATAGCAATAATTTTTAGAAAAGAAAAAAGGATATTATATATATTGGTGCTATGCAATAGGAATATACTGCAGGTATATTTGTAATATTAAATTCTCTAGTTGCTATAATAAAAAAATAAATAAAAAGGAACAGATGAAATTAATATTGAGTATATTTTGTTTAATCTAATATATCCAAATAAATGCCATTCTATATGTAGTCAACATAAAATTAATAGTGAGGTAGCTTGCATTTTTATAGTACTAAATTTTTGAAATCACATAGTTCAATTTGTACACTCAATATTTATTGGCTATTTAATAACAGAATTGAACACTAAAAATCAATTTCCTTTAATAATTACATCTGCATTTGAATTTCAATTTTCAATATTACATTTGTCCAAGATAATAAAATTAATATCCCCTTTGTCAACTCATTAGCGTCAAATTCAAAGGAATGTTCAATAAATTGAAAAGCAACTTTAAGTTTTGAATATCAGTATGTCTTCAAAAGATTTTTTTGTTTTTGTAGCCAATTTACATAACACTATTGATTAGAATTAAAATCTTCTGAATATTGATTCAAGTTGGATGTAGCTTCTATATTTTTGTATTATAAAATCTGTTAAGTTCTTTTTTTAACGATTTTTTTTTTTAAGATTTTATTTATTTATCAGAGAGAGAGAGAGACAGAGTCAGGCAGAGGGAGAAGCAGGCTCCTTGCTAGGCAAGGAGCCTGATGTGGGACTTGATCCCAGGACCCTGGGATCATGACCTGAGCCGAAGGCAGAGGCTTAACCGACTGAGCCACGCAGGCGTCCCTTTTTTTTTAACGATTTTATTTATTTATTTGTTTATTTATTTAAGACAGTAGGAGCAGGGGGATGGGGAGAGGGAGAAGCAGACTCCCCACTGAATGGGGAGACTGATGCAAGGCTCAATCCCAGGACCCTGGGATCATAACCTGAGCTGAAGGCAGACACTTAATCAACTGAGCCACCCAGGAACCCCTAAAATCTTTTAATTTCAACATAAATTTTCATACCTGTCTAGTGTAGTTACATAAGTTTGTTCTTTTTCTTCCATTTTATATTTAGCTTGTTCATAAACAGGATAAAATCATGGAATAAAGGTAAATAATACCAACATTTTTCCCCTTTGTTTATTGAATATTTACATGTATGCATTCCTTTACTTTCAGGATAAACTTGAACAAATGTTAACAGTACAGTGTATCTTTGTAATACGTTTCTAGAACATAACCTGTGAGTATGGCAAAGAACATTAAATTGTTCAATTCATTGTTTTCTATTTCTTTAAGCAGTTCCATAAGCTGGCAATGATCAATAGTATATATACATATGTACTGAATGGTAATAACAACAGTATCCATGGTATTTTTTGTGCAGTCTGCTACAGAAAACAGAGCACAAGTACTTTAAATTTGTGTCATTCAGTTATATGATTCATTAAAGGAAACATTAATTTCTTCCTTTAAAATACTCCTGCATTCAGATTTTTTACCTGAAATCTTTGGTGATAGAAAGAAAATTTGTGTATTTAAATATAGTTTTTTGACAAATACTTAAAACCCACAAGTTTGACTTTTTTGAGGCCATAAATTGACAGCATTTTGTTTACAGTTTGGATGCTTTGGGAGACAAAATTTATGGGAAGTATTGATTGAGCTATGTCTCACTTCACATAATCTCTGATATTGTTATAAAGACAACAGTTTGGTGTTGTTATAAAATTGTTAAAAATTGTTATAAAATCAATTGTTTGGTGGCTTAAATGAAGATCTTTAACTTTTGCAAAATTTTTTAATCTTTTCCTCTTAATTTCTAACAGTTCTCCACAATTGAAACAATAATTTATTTATTATTATATATAATTTATTATATATATAATTTATATATGTAATTTATTTATTAGTTTATATATCTCCATAAAAATTGTTTCCTTTTTTAATTTTTAAATTTTTTCCTTTTTATGTAGCGATCTGACCAATTTAAGCCTATCCAAGGATATAAACTAGATCATGTTGAAAAAATGTTTAATATTATAACTAGATATTAAATTCTGATTTCACATTTATTAGTTCTTTTATGATTTTTGTAAAGGAATTCTTTTCATTTTTTTAAGATTTTATTTATTTGACAGAGACAGACAGCGAGAGAGGGAACACAAGCAGGGGGAGTGGGAGAGGGAGGAGCAGGCTCTCCACTGAGCAGGGAGCCCAATGCAGGGCTCAATCCCAGGACCTTGGGATCATGACCTGAATGGAAGGCAGATGCTTAATGACTGAGCCACCCAGGTGCCCCAAGGAATTCTTTTCAAAATCATTATGAATTTTCTAGAAATGTTTCAATATTGCTTATTTTATTAGTTTTTTTAAGTTCAGTGCAGAAGTTTAGGTTATTAATTCATTATAGATTTTTTGAAAAATTGTAAGTTACAGTGATAAATTTACCTGGAAGCATTTCTTTGGCTGCATCCCATACGTTTGGTATATTGTGTCTTAGTTTTCCTTCATGTTAAAGTATTTATCTAATAATGCCCAACATGATTTCTTCTTTGATCCATTGCTTATTTGGGGGGCTGTTATTTAATTTTACATATCTTTAAATTTCCACATTTTCATTTGCTATTTAGTTTTAGTTTCATTTCATTGTAGTTAAAGAACATACTTTGTATGATATCAATCTTTACATTAAGGAGCCATGTTTTGTGGCCTAATATATGATCTATCCTGGAGAATGTTCCACGCGTACTTGAGAAGAATTTGCATTGTGCTATCGCTGGGTGGGGTTTTCCATATATGTTGGTTATGTTTATTTAGTTGTAATGTTGTTCAAGTCTTCTGTTTCCCTGCCAATCTCTTTACTTGTTCTACCCATTATTGAAATTAAAGTATTAAGTTTCCATCTATTATTGTTGATTTGTATATTTCTCTTTAAAATTTCATCAGTTTTTAGTTTATGTATTTTGGGGCTCTGCTATTATGTGCATATACATTTAATTTTTTTGATGGACTCTTATTATTACTAAATGTTTTCCTTTTTTGTTAGTAACTTTTTTGTTTTATACTCTATTCTATCTGATATAAGTAGATCCACTCTTTCCAGGATATATATATATTTTTCCATTTATTTACTTTCAAATCCAAAGTGCTTTTCTTTTGGTTTGTTTTATTTATGGACGGCATATAGTCAGATCATAAAGTTTAATCCTTTTTGCTTATGTCTCCATTTTAATTGTAGTGTTTAACCCATTATATTTGATGTTACTACTGTTAGGTAGATTTACATCTAACATTTTGCTATTTGTTTATATTTCTTAGTCATCATATTCCCCTAGTCAAATATCACTACCTTCTTTTGTGTTAAATATATATTTTTTTAATTCTCTTGTGCTTCCTTTTACTATATTTTTAAAATTTACTTTTAGTTATTACTCTGGAGATTACAGTTAACACCTTAATTTAAAACAATCTATATTGGATTAATGCTAACTTAATTTCAATAATATGCAAAATGTTTAAATGTAAATCCATTTCCTATCTCCTTTTTGTTATTATTGCAATACAAATTACATCCTTAATTTATTCTGTGCCTATCAACACAAATTCATAATTCTTGCTTTATACAGTTTTCTTTTTAAAAACATAATTGAGGGCGCCTGGGTGGCTCAGTTGGTTGGGCGATTGCCTTCGGCTCAGGTCATGATCCTGGAGTCCCTTGATCGTGTCCTGCATCAGGCTCCCTGCTCGGCAGGGAGTCTGCTTCTCCCTCTGACCCTCCCCCCTCTCATGTGCTCTCTTTCATTCTCTCTCTCTAAAATAAATAAATAAAATCTTTAAAAACATAATTGAAAATGCTACAAAAATACATTTATTCTTTATTTTGTATTTACTTACCTATGAAGTTGCTTTTTCAATGCTCTTTATTTTTTCATGTGGATTTGACTTAACTTTCCAGTGTCATTTCATTTAGCTGTAAAGACTTCATTTATATTTCCTATCAGTCAGTTCAGCTAGTGACATAATTTCTCAATTTTGTATTATTTAGGAATATCTTAATTGTCCTTCATTTTGGAAGGAAAATTTTGCAGGTATAAAATTCTTGCTTCCTGGTCTTTTTCTTTCAGGACTTTTAATATATCACATTATTCCCTTCTGGCTTTCATGATTTTTGAGGATATATCAGCTATTAATCATACTGAAAAATTTTTTAGGGGATGAGCAGCTTCTCTCTTGTTGTTTTACTATTCTGCCTTTATCTTTGCTTTTCAGTAGTTTGATTATGATGCGGCTAGGTGCGGACATCATTGAATCCTACTTGGAGTTTGATGACTTTTTTTGGATATATAGATTAATGTTTTTCATTAGATTTGAGAGTTTTGCCATTATTTAAAAAAATATTTCTATGCCTCTTTTTCCCTTTGTTATAAGACTTCCTTTATGCTGTTGCTGGTACATTTGAGGGTGTCTTAAATGTCACTGAAGTTCTGTTTAATTATCTTCATTATTTTTTTTTCTTTTTGTTTCTCACACTGAATGATCTCAT
The DNA here is from genome assembly GCF_054177405.1 of Leptonychotes weddellii. Lineage (NCBI taxonomy): Eukaryota > Metazoa > Chordata > Mammalia > Carnivora > Phocidae > Leptonychotes > Leptonychotes weddellii. Next base: position 6,249 of record NW_027958540.1, read on the forward strand.
TTGCCCATCTTCAATTTTACTATTTTTTTTATATCTGCTCAAATCTGCTATTGACTCTTCTAAAGAATTTTCATTACAATTGTATTTTTCAACTCAAGAATTTCTAGGTTTCTTTCCCATATAATTTCTATGTCTTTATTAATAGTCTTTATTTGATGGGACATCATTCTCACAATTTTTTTTTCATTCTTTATACATTTTCCTTTAGTTTTTTGAACACATTTAAGAAGCTGAATTAAATTCATTGTCTAACAAGCTCAATATCTGGGCTTTCTGAAACTAATTTTATCACTTTTTTTTTTTCTGTATATGGGCCTTACTTTTGAGTTGTTTGCATTCTTTTTTTATTCTAAATTGGATAATTTAAATAATACAATGTGACAAGTCTGGGAATCAGATGTTCCCCTTCTCCAAAGTTTGATTTTGTTGTTGTTTATGTCTATTGCTGTTAATAATAGACTGTTCAGTGATTTTTCTGACAAATTCTGTAAGCCTATATTCTCTGCTATGCATGACCACCAAAGTTTCTGCTTGTTTGTCTTCATCGTCAGCTAGTGTTTGGACAAAGATATCTTTATCAATTGGAACAAGTCCGCTACACTTAGTGTGTGTGTGTGTGCGTGTGTGTGCATGTGCGTGTGTGTGTGTGCATGTGTGTGTGTGTGTATGGTGGAGACTTTTGAACACTTGGATAGATAGTTAAAACATCTGCCTAAGCTTTAACTTCCAACTTGTACATATCCTCACATTCAGAGACTAAGGCCATCTCAAATCTTTCCAGCAATGCATGTACACAATGGGCATGTACACAGCCCTAAACATATGCATGGTCTTGTAGATTCTCAGGAATATTTTGGCACTTTCCAAAGCCCTTATGTGTATCTCATTTGCCAGTTTTTTCTTTTAAGATTATTGGCTACACTATTGTTTTCCCCAACTGTTATTTACCACTTCAGGTAGCCATAAATTTGGTTTCAACAAATGTTCTCAACAAATGCCTCCAAAAAAGGCTTTTCACACTAGGTGAATGCTGATTCACTCAAAAACTGATAGCCTTGCTTGTAGACTTAGACAAAACTACCAGAGTGGATGAATAATGGCAATTTGCTGTGAATGCACCTTTAATGGAATTTCAACCCTGTTTTCATTCTCCAATGAATGCTATAATAATAGTTTGTGTACTTACTGTTGTCTGTTGATTTAAGTCTAATTTAGAGTTAAAAAGGAAATATTGGAATAGAAAGTGTTAAAATGGCATAAGTCTTACTTTTTTAACCAAAATTTAGCCATTTCTCTTGAATAAATTCTTTCTACATTGCTACAGTTCTTTTATTAATTTTCAGAGTTCTGAAATTTTATTCTATTTTTTCCACTTTTATTATTGCTTTTATGATAAAAGTAGCTTTTAAAATTCCTTTGTGGGCCATTTGCTCTGATATCACTCTGCCTAGTTTATAATTTAAAAATAGGATATTATAAAATATACTGGTAAAGGTAAACATAAAGTGAAATTCACAAGTCTAATATTATAGTGATGTGTTAATCTAGTTAAAGGTCAATAAACAAAAATATTAAAATTAACTATGCTTACAATAATTTGTTAATGGATACAGAATATGGAAAGGGGAATTGTGACAACAACGCACAGAATTATGGAGGAGAAATAAGGGTAGAGTAGATGTATGTGATTAAAGTTAACTTGTTATCAACTTAAAATAAGCTTTGTATCTGTAAAATATTTTATGTAAGCCTAATAGTGACCACAAAACAAAAACCTACAGTAGGTACACAAAAGATAAAGAGAAAGGAATAATAGCACACCACTATGGAAATGATCAATTCATAGAGAAATGCAGCAAAAGAAAAAAGGATCAAAACATCCAGAAAACAATAAGATGTCATTATTAAGTCCTTACACATCAGTAATTACTTTTGTATAAATAGATTAAATTATCAAATCAAGAGGAGAGTAGCTAAATGGTTTTAAAAAAACAAAAACAAAAGCAAGACCCAACTATATGCTGCATACTAGAGACTCATTTCAGCTTTAAGAACACATGTAGATTCAAAGTGAAGGGATGGAAAGATATTCCATTCAGTGGAAACCAAAAAAGAGCAAGGGTAGCTATCTACTATTATCAGACAAAATAGACATTCAGTCAAAAACCCTAGCAAGAGACAAAGATCATTAATAATGATGGGTCAATTCATCAAGAAGATACATCAGTTTTGAATATATATGCACCAATATCAGAACACCAACATATATTAAGCAATACTAACAGATCTGAAGAAATAGACAATTACATAGTAATAGTAGAGGTTTTCAATACCCTGCTTTAAGAAATAGATCATCCAGCTAGAAAATTAATAAGAAAATACTTTAAATTGGAAAAATAACTATATTAACTCAAATTTAAAGTGTATTTTACATAGGTATCACTGTAATTTAAGCTGTCCACATAAAATAATTGAATGAACACACTGTTCATTACAAAGTTTACATAAATACATAGGAAAAAATCATTGGAAGTGAATCAACCCAATGGTACAAACTAGATTAGTTATGTGTGTTTTTTAAAAGATTTCATTTATTTATTTGAGAGAGAGTGAGAGTGAGACAAAGAGAGAGAGAGAGCATGAGTGGGGTGAAGGACAAAGGGAGAAGCAGACTCCCCACTGAGCAGGGAGCCCGATGTGGGGCTGAATCCGGGGACTTGTGGATCATGACCCCAGCTGAAGGCAGACACCCAACTGACTGAGCCACCCAGGTTCCCCCAGATAAGTTATGTATTTATGTATAATACAAGAAATAACTGCATATGGTTCATGAGTGCACTATAATACTGTAGTGGAATACCTGACATTAAGCTTTTTGATTATAGTGTAAATGCTTGACATTAGGTTTTTGATTGCTGAGGCATCCATTTCAAAGGCATTCATCTTGAATATGCACATTGTCCGCTGTATGAAACTGCTACTAGCAAAACAACCAGGTAAGGAATTAAGCTGCCCACCCCCATGAAGTTCCCTCTATCAAAAAGCACTGGCAACCTAGATAACTGACAGTTTGCATGACCCTGTTACTCCCTTCCCTGCACCCTATTTCCCGCTCTTATGCTTTAAATTAGTTGGTGAAGCATGAACCTGAAAAACCCTAGACACTCTACCTTTGGACCCTAATAAGCAGAGCCCCGGATCCTCTCTCTCACTCTCTCTCTCTCTCTCCCCCGCCCCCCCCCCCCCACACACAATCTCTCTCTCTCTCCTTGACAATCTTACTGTGTGGCCCTTAGGTATGCTGTGTACTTTTCAGGACCTTTCAGTAGCAAATCTTGTTCCTCAAAGTTCCCTGATGGTTTTTGCTGAAATGCACCCTGCAATCAATAATAAGAATCATAAAGGATCCATCCATCTACAACACTGGCCCAGGTGGAAGAAATGTCTGTGTGGGATTGCTCTGTGAATTATAGTTCACTCTTTAAACCCAGTTCAAAATTGTTGAAGTGGCAATGTAAAGCATGTAAGGGAATTGTGGTCCAAATATCTGCTTCTTCAAAATATCTGTGAGTCCACATATTGTACTTTATTCACTTACATATTCAGACAATGAATTGTCATGTGTCAAAACCTTTAATAAAGTAAGCTTGACTATGGTAGCATACAGGTTATTTTGACAATTTGCTTATTGACATCCAGGCAATAAAATTTAAACTTTGGAGCTGATATTTAAGCATTCCAGTTTTTAATGTATATTCTTCTTTTACAAAATATGTGTACGTCTTCCTCATTGAAGAACCATGAACAACTCACAGTGTCTCTAGGATATAAGCGTCTTGGCCAAGTTCCCTGAAACCTCATTTTCATGTTTCAAATGATGTTTCTAGTCCATGGTCTGGTTGGACCTAAGATTACATCTTCTAGCTTCTTAAGTGTTCTGCAATATTTTGTTCAAAGTTGAGATTTCATACCTAGTTTTCATTTGACATCCTGGAGGAGGTTTCGGATTGTTGTTCAGTCTCTATAAACACAATTCATTTTGGCTCCAACTTGTCTTTTATAGAGTTCATGGTTCTCCAGTGGCTGCTTCTTTCTTCCACTCCTCTTTTTTCCCTTCCTCCCTTTTTTTCTCCCTTCCTCTCTCTTGCTCCCTTTATTTCTCTCTTCATTCCTTCTTGCATAGAGTTTAAACTAAAAATGAATCTCCTTTTTTGAAACACCACTGTTGTCTTTGTTATACCAGTACATACACCCTGGCAATAGCAGTATCTCAGAATGTTATTGTTTGGTTATTTAATATATGTTGGATTAGATATATATACCAAAATACATCAGATAGTGAAAAAAATGTTATCTGGTTTTCATTGCTTATTTCAAAGGTCTAATCAAGAGCTATTTATAAAACACAGTAATTTTGTCACACTAAAATAACTAAGAAAAATATTCTTAGGCAAGGTAAATAAATTACCAATTTTGTTCATGACTTGATTTGCCTGTGATAAAATAGTTCAACTCTGATTTTATTAGAGATAGATTTATTATAATTGTAAAATGAAAAATAAATAAGCATTCTATAAGAGAATTATTTTTAAAGAATAAATTATTTGTGCTTCATTTTCTATTGAAATCATTACTTGAGAATTCATTAACTTTTTTATATGTGATGGCCACTAACATCTACTGTTTTATAATTAAAATGTAGCCAGGTATAGGGAATATATTTATCAAAATCTAGTGAACCATATTATCTTGTTTTCTATTCTTTCTATAGGAATATTTAGACATACAGATCACTCCATTCATAGAGTATGTGTGATGCATTAGTATGTGTATAAATTTGTTAGCCTTCACACAGTCTGCAGCTCAGTTTTAATCCCTTCCAAGGTAAGGTTTTTGTTTACCAGTCTTTAGAAATTAATCATTGTCATTGCATTGTTAAGAGAAAAAATAATAAGACATTGATAAAGTGGCTACAATTTGTGCAGAGTGTATAAAAATTAGATTATGTAGAAACAGACCAAAAGCTTAAATATATTACTGCAGTACACTTTTTTTTTTCCTCTGGCTGCCAAATGAAAAGTGGTGTTTAAGAAGGAAATAGACATCTCTTGCAAATACAAAATAGGATAAATGCTTCCACAGTTATGTTTCAAAGGAAAGTCTTCCTATGTATAATAGACACTTTGCTGCCTATTTCAAGAAAAATCGGTAAGACAATAATAAAGTTGTTCAAATTTCTATAGTATGACTTGCTATTATTAATGTAGTGAAGGGTATATCTCTTCTAATTAATTTGGCAGAGGTCTGCTAAGAATCCAGATAGATGAAACATTTCTTTGCACTCAAGGAAAACAAATGACTACAAGCAAATTAGTTTTAAAAAGGTGACATTTAAAAATAGCAACACCCAGCAGATTTACTTGTACACTATTCCATGTAATAGCTTTTGATAATAAGTTTTTTTTTTTCTTTAACTTTGTACCAGACACAGTACTCATCTAATTTTGTTAACCATTCAATGAGGTAAGCTCTGTTATTATCTCTCATTTTACAGATGAGTGGACTGAGAGTCAGGGAAAATAAGTAACTTGTCTAAGGTCACCAGGCCATAAAGCAGAGGATATATAATGTGAATCCAGGAATGAAACTAAATCTTTGGACAGTTGTCCTACCTTGTCAGTCATTGGGAAAAATCTGTTTAGGTTCTAATACTCTGCCATTGGCATTCATTCATTCATTCCTTTTCCTATGTAGTAAGCATTTACTGAGCACAGACTATGTACCAAGAAATGAGCTAGGTTTGGGTGGGTGGGTGGGTAGTTTGCAGTATTATAAGGAAGATACATATATCAGACCAAAATTGCAAATCATTTCTAATTGTAGTTCAGTTTGAGAAGGTTGAGGATGTATATTTGCATAGTGTAGCTAACCTTGTTTCAAGACAGTAATGGAAAAACATCTAGAGGTTAGTCTATTACAATGATATAGAGGAGGGCGCCTGGGTGGCTCAGTTGGTTAAGCGACTGCCTTCGGCTCAGGTCATGATCCTGGAGTCCCTGGATCGAGTCCCACATCGGGCTCCCTGCTCGGCAGGGAGTCTGCTTCTCCCTCTGACCCTCCCCCCTCTCATGTGCTCTCTCTCTCATTCTCTCTCTCTCAAATAAATAAATAAAATCTTTAAAAAAAAAA
>NW_027958541.1:0-1194 GCF_054177405.1 Leptonychotes weddellii
CCTCTGACCCTCCTCCTTCTCATGCTCTCTGTCTCTCATTCTCTCTGTCTCAAATAAATAAATAAAATCTTTAAAAAAAAAAAAGAAAGAAAGAAGAGTAAAAGTATATACATTATATTTTTTAAAAATTCTTTTTCTAAATTATGAAACCGTAGAAAGCTAATACTTAAATGTTTAGAAGCAGCTTCTGAAAATATACTGTGTATTTCTTAAGTTGACACAATTAGACCATTACATATAAGTCATAGTATTTCAAAAGAGGGTTTGGGGACTCTTGGCAGTCCAGAGATATATTCTTGTAGGTCTACAAGTTAACGAACAAAAATTTTTTTAATTCTGTGTTTTTTCCATTTTAATGATGATCTATAAAAACAATGTAATCAAATTCTGGATCAGCTGGATAGAATACTCTGGAATTTGCCCTGTCATGCAGTTTTATTAAGTGTATGATTTTTTCAGTTTTATTAAAAAATAACTAACATATACCACTGTATAAGTTAAGGCATACAGCATGATGGTTTGATTGATGGTATGAAATGATTACCACAATAGGTTCAGCTAATATCCATCTTCTCATATAAATACAATTAAAAAAAGATGGGAAGGATAAAGAAAAAAACAAGACACATAAAATGATATACACAGTATCCTGCCTTTTATGAAAGAAAGAAGATTAAAGATTATATGCATTATGTATTTTACCACATTTTACATAAATGAAATGTGTAAATATAAATTTCAGACATACAAACACACATTTTTGCCAAAGAAACATGCAAAGGATAAAGCGGAAACTAATGCAAATGTTTACCAATAGGAAACCAGGTAAAAGAGAAGGAATGAGTATGAGACTTCTCTAGTATACCTTTTGATATAATTTTGAATTTGAACCACTTAAAATTTTACATATTCAAAAATATAATTAAACTATTAAAAGAGTAAATGCTACAGAATAAAATCAATTCAACTCAGTATCAAATAGAAAACCAGGGGCGCCTGGGTGGCTCAGTTAAGTGTCTGCCTTAGGCTCAGGTCATGATCCCGGGGTTCTGGGATGGAGACCCACATCAGGCTCCCTGTTCCACAGGGAGCCTGTTTCTCCTTCTCCTTCTGCCTGCCACTCCCCCCCTGCTTGTGCTCTCTCTCTCAAATAAATAAATAAAATCTAAAAAAATGGGAAACCAAACCCCACAG
>NW_027958542.1:0-212 GCF_054177405.1 Leptonychotes weddellii
AGCTGGAGGTGCGTCATGACGCCCCCTGCAGGCAGAGCACTGGCTCTCTGAGTCAGTAGAGACCCCTTCATGCATGCTCCTTGTGACTCTAACATTTATACTATGGGTCTGCTTCTCATTGGGCACTGGCATTTAAAACTTGAGCTGCCCAACCTAAATAGAGGGGCATTTGAGGGCATGTGCAGAGTGTAAAGTAATCCGTAAGGATTAAT
>NW_027958543.1:0-212 GCF_054177405.1 Leptonychotes weddellii
AAAAAAAAAAAAAAAAGAATGCTGCAGTAAACATAAGGGTATATCTTTTCGAGTTAGTGTTTTCATTTTCCTTGGGTAAATGCCCAATAGTGGAATTATTGGATCATCTGGTATTCCTATTTTTAATTTTTTTGAGCAACCTCCATAGTGTTTTCCACAGTGGCTGTACCAATTTACTACCAACAGTGAGTGCATGGGGCTTCCTTTTTCTC
>NW_027958544.1:0-212 GCF_054177405.1 Leptonychotes weddellii
GATACAATGCCCCATGAAATCTTCTCCAGCCCGACCTCTGGAGGTAATTCTGGACTTCTGATCACATGAAACCACACAGAAGCTCCTTGAGTCCCCTTCAGAGAAACAGGGATTCCAGAATCCTCAACTCCAGAAGCATGGGCTCCAGAACTCTGGGTCACAGCGCTGCACACGCCTAGGACATAGGACACAGAAAATGTGAATGGTTTTCA
>NW_027958545.1:0-212 GCF_054177405.1 Leptonychotes weddellii
ATCCCCGAGAATGCTCCATGATGTATTTCTATGTAAACCCCAGAAGCACTGAATATAGTATCTTGCACATAGGAGATATGTGATACCTTTTTTTTTTTTAAAGATTTTATTTATTTATTTGACAGAGAGAGACACAGCGAGAGAGGGAACACAAGCAGGGGGAGTGGGAGAGGGAGAAGCAGGCTTCCCGCGGAGCAGAGAGCCCGATATGG
>NW_027958546.1:0-212 GCF_054177405.1 Leptonychotes weddellii
TATTTGCTATGTCCCTTTTTATGTGATTTAACCAGGGGATTCTTTTGTGTGTACTTGAGGAAAACATATTCTATTCTTGGATGGAATGTTTTATATAAATCTTTTAGAACCATGTATTCTGAAGTATGCATCAGGTAAAAAATGTTCTTGTTGATTTTGCATCTGGATAATAAAGTTTGTTTAAAATGGAAAAAAAAAAGCTAGAGCTAAAA
>NW_027958547.1:0-212 GCF_054177405.1 Leptonychotes weddellii
GAATCATTACAAGTCAAAGAAATTGAACTTTATTTTGTAGCAAATTGGAAGTCACTGGAAATTTGGAGCTTAGAAGAAATGGAATGTTATCAGTACTGTATTCACAACTATGATTAATATTTATGACCCAAAAGCATGACACAATGCTACCTTCTGAATCATCAAGGAAAAATTATGTTGTGCTTACCATAGTAATTCTGTCCCAATAACTA
>NW_027958548.1:0-212 GCF_054177405.1 Leptonychotes weddellii
CCGAGTCCAGGGCCTGGGTGGAAACGGCGTTTATTTACGAAATGAGCCTGACACAACTCTTTTTCCTTGGTTGTAGCGGCTCCGCAGAGAGTGCGCTGGGGTGTCCCTCCCCCCACCCCCATACAGTCGTCCGTTGGTCCAACCGCAGCCAGGCTGTGCGGGCACCTGGCCGTGCCGAGAAGGAGGTCTGACGTCCTGTATCATGTCTCCCC
>NW_027958549.1:0-212 GCF_054177405.1 Leptonychotes weddellii
CCTGCATATTCAAGCAGAGGAACTCTGCCCATGGACAATGAAGTCCCTGAATTTCCCTATGTTCTGATTTAATGCAAATGTATCCATCATATAACAGACCTAGCAAAGTCTTGGTTTTGTTGTTGTTTCATCATCCAAATGTATAATTACAGCCTGAGCACCAGACTGTAACATCTAGATCTCAACCCAATAGTCTGAATGTAAGGGACCAA
>NW_027958550.1:0-212 GCF_054177405.1 Leptonychotes weddellii
CACCGCAGACCTCTCTCGGGATCCTCAGTTAAGTCGTGTTCTCCGCCCCGCCCAACCCTGGCTAGCCGAGGCAAGGTGTGGCCCTCGGACCCTCGGTAGCACACCTGTGCCTGTCCCGCCCGGTCCGGAACCTCCCACAGGTGAGCGCAGGTGGAAGGGCTCATGAGAGCCGCCAGCCAGGGAAGGGCGTTCCGGAGCCCGCCCTGATCTGC
>NW_027958551.1:0-212 GCF_054177405.1 Leptonychotes weddellii
GTCAGAGACCCTGCAGTACCCTGGATATGTCCGTGGAGGTTGAAGCTGTCTGTGTATCATGCAGACCAAACTCCTCCTGGTCCACATAGAGTACCCGGTGCCTCTGGCTCTTCCACCCTGCACCCTTCCCTACACCCCCCCCTTCTGAGGCCCTTTGTGGATAGTCCCCCAGTACAGCTATGGGTTGTATGTTGATGCCCAAATCCTTGCCA
>NW_027958552.1:0-1194 GCF_054177405.1 Leptonychotes weddellii
ATATTTATTTGTATATAAATTTATATTTATATATTTACTTATATATAAATATAAGTTTATATTTACCTTATGTTTTTTATTTCTTTTTTGGCATATTTTTGGTATAAGTAAATATTTATATATCTAAGTGTGTATATACAGTATACAGTATATATATAATATTATATATAGTATATATATGTATACATAAGCATGTAAGTCTATATATACTTTTATATAAGTATATACATATATACATATATTTATGTATAGTATATACTTATACACACATACACACATGCTCATATACTTATATATAAATTCATACCTGTGAATCTGGTGAAGTCTTTTGTGTTTATGACATTATACAAGGTCTGGTCATTGAGAACAACAATGGGAACCTTTTTATTTGCGCTCAGTATTATATGACCTAGCAACATGGATGAAAATGGCTACTTAGTTTCCCACAATAGACTTTTCAGTTTCACAGACCATTTTGTAATCCCCACTTATCCAAGTCTCCATAAAGTTATTCTAATGGGTTTTATTCAAAATGCCTATCTTAGGAAAGCATTCAGTTCTTTATAACCTCAAATATTAAAAAGTTTGAATAATTATATTCTTACAAAGCTGGCATGTGGGATATTACGCTTTCTAAATTAGAGAATGCATGTGTAGAGTGGAGATAAAACGAAATAGGGATGTTCTGTTCAAGAAGAGTCTCTTGGGAATTAGAGGTTCTATGTCCCTCTGTATTTAAGAGCCGGTAGGAAGCAGACCCTCCTGACTCAGACACTAAAACAGTGCTGAAGGGACGCCTGGGTGGCTCAGTCGGTTAAGCGTCTGCCTTCGGCTCAGGTCATGATCCCAGGGTCCTGGGATCGAGTCCTGCATCGGGCTCCCTGCTCCGTGGGGAGCCTGCTTCTCCCTCTGCCTCTGTCTCTCTCTCTGTCTCTCATGAATAAATAAATAAAATCTTTAAAAAAAAAAAAAAAAACAGTGCTGAAGACCTCTTCTTCCTGACCAGAGGGTGAACTGACTTCCCTACCAGGCAGTTGCCTCTTTCCTGACGTTTCTAATTCTGGATCTTCTTTATGCTTCTGTTTTAACACAAACATTACCTAATGCCATCCCATTTTGACCAAGCTTGCATCATCAAATACCCATGTCTTCCCCACCTGCTGCTGTTACGACAGCAAGTGTGATCATTTAGCT
>NW_027958553.1:0-212 GCF_054177405.1 Leptonychotes weddellii
AAAATAAATCCCGTGTTGGGTTTTGTATGTAACTTTTTCTACAAAAGGCACAGTATGATTACTTCACTTCCTATTTAAATTTTTATAACACTATCACAAAGGGGACCTCCTTTGTAAAATGTTAGCCAGCTTCATAAATTTTCCCAATGACTGCAAATTATTCCCCTTTAATGCTTTTGTCATCATCCTTGTCAGTTTTTTCTCAGTATTTT
>NW_027958554.1:0-212 GCF_054177405.1 Leptonychotes weddellii
AACCATCTGAGCCACCCAGGCGCCCCAAGAAGAGTTTTTTTTTTAATAGTTCTTTTTTTTCCCCCAAAAAATCTGTGATTGCAGGCAAGCCAAATAAGGGAGAGTTTCAAAGTTATTTTATATAATGTGTGCCAAATTCCCCCCTGGAATTAAGTAGCTTGAGGATCCTAATTCACCCTGGCTTTATGGGGGGGGGGGGGAACACTCTGCTA
>NW_027958555.1:0-212 GCF_054177405.1 Leptonychotes weddellii
AAATCTACCACCAGCGCCTGGGTGGCTCAGTTGGTTAAGCGACTGCCTTCAGCTCAGGTCATGATCCCAGGGTCCTGGGATCGAGTCCCGCATCGGGCTCCCTGCTCTGCAGGGAGCCTGCTTCTCCCTCTCCCACTCCCCCTGCTTGTGTTCCCTCTCTCGCTGTGTCTCTCTCTGTCAAATAAATAAATAAAATCTTAAAAAAAAAAAAA
>NW_027958556.1:0-212 GCF_054177405.1 Leptonychotes weddellii
CGTCAGGGAGGGGGGCCCAGTGGGGAGAGGAGGGTGGGGGCCTTGGCTCCAGCCTCAGACCACCATTCACCCTCTGGTGCTCCAGACCCTCCCAGCTCCTCTGCCCCAGGGACACCCGAGTGAGTGGCCGAGGGGGGACCCTGCTAGGAGTGGACGTGCCTCCCATAGCCCTACAAGCGCCTGGGAGGCTCAGGGAAACACCGCAGCCCTGA
>NW_027958557.1:0-212 GCF_054177405.1 Leptonychotes weddellii
AAAAAAAAAAAAAGATATGTTTTATGGCCAAGAATGTGGTCTACCTTGGTGAATGTTCCATATGACTTGAGAAGAATGTGTAACTTGCTGTTGTTGGATGAGTGTTTTTTTTTAATTGGTGTATTTAGATCATTGATATTTAAGGTGATTATTGATACAATTGGATTATTATCTACCATATTTTGTTACTGTTTTCTTTCTTTTTTTTTTTT
>NW_027958558.1:0-212 GCF_054177405.1 Leptonychotes weddellii
AAATGACCTGTCTTTTCATGACACGGGTCAGGCTTACTTCTTTTAGTCAATCTGCATCACCAGCTTCCTCTACTGATTGCTTCTTAGTCACCAATTTGTTGATGCCCAGCCAGCTGAGTCAGGAGCTGGGCTTTTTATAGATCTGGAGCATCAAAAGTGAGTCATCTACTCCCTTCTGTCACAGTTCATTTCAAAAATTATACTCCCATCAG
>NW_027958559.1:0-212 GCF_054177405.1 Leptonychotes weddellii
CTGTAGATTTACAATTTGCCAGCCACCATAAACATATGAGCCAATCCTTAAACATACCTCTCTATGTAATTTTTTTTTATTCTTATGTTAATCCCCATACATCACATCATTAGTTTTAGATGAAGTGTTCCATGATTCATTGTTTGTACATAACACCCAGTGCTCCATGCAGAATGTGCCCTCCTCAATACCCACCACCCGGCTACCCCATC
>NW_027958560.1:0-212 GCF_054177405.1 Leptonychotes weddellii
GAATGCAATCACACTGACATCATTAAAATACAAATGCCCTAATCTCCTAGGGTTATCAACTCATCCACTTTTTTTTTTATTCTTATGTTAATCCCCATACATTACATCATTAGTTCTAGATGAAGTGTTCCATGATTCATTGTTTGTGCATAACACCCAGTGCTCCATGCAGAATGTGCCCTCCTCAATACCCACCACCCGGCGACCCCCTC
>NW_027958561.1:0-212 GCF_054177405.1 Leptonychotes weddellii
GTGGCTCAGTCGGTTGAGCGTAGGACTCTCGATTTCAGCTCAGGTCATGATCTCAGGGTCCTGAGATTGAGCCCCACTGGGCTAGTGCTCAGCAGGGAGTCTGCTTATCTCTCTCCCTCTGCTCCTTCCTCCACTTGCATGCTCGCTCTCTCTCAAATAAAATCTTAAAAAAAATCATCATCATCATATAGCTGGCTCAATGGATGGCTGAA
>NW_027958562.1:0-212 GCF_054177405.1 Leptonychotes weddellii
AAGGGAGTATACTTGTCTCCTAGGACAGTAATTTTAGACTGTGATGGATATTGCCAAACACTCTTACTTTTCTGTAATGATACTATCCATACATCTATCTGAACCCTTTAAATAGGAACATTTTATGTATACAGTTTGATCTGTTAAAACACATTTTTCTGAAATGCATGTCTTTCATATGAGACTGATAAATAGGGACATGAGTCCATATA
>NW_027958563.1:0-1194 GCF_054177405.1 Leptonychotes weddellii
CAGAGAGTTGTTGCTATTCCTTTCTTCGATCTCCTGTTGAGTTTGTAGGTGTTCAGAATGGTTTGATCCCTATCCAGCTGAATTCCTGAGAGGAGACGAAATCCAGGTCTCCTACCCCTCCGCCATCTTGCTCCGCCCCCCGGCTCAGGTCATGATCTTAAGGTCATGGGATCAAGCCCTGCATGGGGCTCTGTGCTCAGTGTGGAGTCTGCTTCAGATTCTTTCTCCCTTTCCCTCTGCTCCCCTCTGCTCTCTCTCTCTCTCAAATAAATAAATAAAATCTTTTAAAAAAATAAAAATAATAAATAAATAGCTATTATAAATTTATGCAAAGAACTAAAGGAAATCATGTCTAAAGAATTAAAGGAACATATGAAAACAGTGTTTCCACCAAACAGAAAATATCAATAAGAGATACAGATAGAAGGACGCCTGGGTGGTTTAGTTGGTTAACCTTCCAACTTTTTATTTCAACTCAGGTCATAATCGCAAGGTCGTGAGATTGAGCTCCACACTCAGTGCAGAGATGCTTAAGATTCTCTCTCCCTCTGCCCCTCCCCCCTACTTGTGCTCCTTCTCTCTCTCAAAAAATAAAAAATAAATAAGAGATATCGATAGAGATGGAAATTATTTTTAAAAATTAGTAATTCTGGGGCGCCTGGGTGGCTCAGTCATTAAGCGTCTGCCTTTGGCTCAGGTCGTGGTCCTGGGGTCCTGGGATCGAGCCCCGCATTGGGCTCCCTGCTCCACAGGAAGCCTGCTTCTCCCTCTCCCACTCCCCCTGCTTATGTTCCCTTTCTCGCTGTCTCTCTCTCTGTCAAATAAATAAAAAAATTAAAAAATAAATAAAAATAAAAATTAGTAATTCTATGGTTAAAAAGTTACAACTGAAGTGAACACTTCACTAGAGGGGCTCAATAGCAGATTTAATTTATAGAAGTAAGAATCAGTTAATATGAAAATAGATTAAGTTAATTATCCAGTCTGAGGCAAGAAAAAAAAAAAAGAATGAAGAAAAATAAGCAGAGCCTCAGGCAGCTGTGGGACACCAGCAAGCATGCCATCATATACTCAGTGGGAATCCCAGAAGAGAAGAGGCAGAAAAAGGGGGGTGGGGGGAGAGAAATATATTTGAAGGAATAATGACTAAACACTTCCCAAATTTGATGAAAAACATCAAGATGCTCAACAGAC
>NW_027958564.1:0-212 GCF_054177405.1 Leptonychotes weddellii
GGTGAACATCAACGTGGAAGCCAGCAAGAATAAGAGCAAAACCTCCACAAAGTTGCACGTGGGCAATATCAGCCCCACCTGTACCAACAAAGAGCTTCGGGCCAAGTTTGAGGAGTATGGCCCAGTCATCGAATGTGACATCGTGAAAGATTATGCCTTCGTACACATGGAGCGGGCAGAGGATGCAGTGGAGGCCATCAGGGGCCTTGACA
>NW_027958565.1:0-212 GCF_054177405.1 Leptonychotes weddellii
CTTCCTGAGCACCTGCTGGGGGTGAGGCATTGGGCTCGGTGCTGGCTGGTGGGGTGGCGCTGAGCAACTAACCCCCTTAAGAGAGAGGCGTGAAAGAGTCTTTCCCTCTTTGCTCTCAAGAGCACAAAACCCTGGGGCGCCTGGGTGGCTCAGTCGGTTAAGCGACTGCCTTCGGCTCAGGTCGTGATCCTGGAGTCCCAGGATCGAGTCCC
>NW_027958566.1:0-212 GCF_054177405.1 Leptonychotes weddellii
AGCAAATCTCTCTTTTTTTTTTTGCTTTTAAAAATGGAACTATGTCTTTTATTTTTTTATGTTATGTTAGTCACCGTACAGTACTTCATTAGTTTCTGATGTCATGTTCCATGATTCATTGTTTGCGTATAACACCCAGCGCTCCATGCAGAACGTGCCCTCCTTAATACCCATCACCGGGCTAACCCATCCCTCCACCACCCTCCCCTCTA
>NW_027958567.1:0-212 GCF_054177405.1 Leptonychotes weddellii
AACCATGAGAGACGATGGACTCTGAAAAACAAACAGGGTTCTAGAGGGGAGGGGGGTGGGAGGATGGGTTAGCCTGGTGGTGGGTATTGAGGAGGGCACATTCTGCATGGAGCACTGGGTGTTATGCACAAACAATGAATCATGGAACACTTCATCTAAAACTAATGATGTAATGTATGGGGATTAACATAAGAATAAACAAAACAAAACAA
>NW_027958568.1:0-212 GCF_054177405.1 Leptonychotes weddellii
CTTCCTGAGCACCTGCTGGGGGTGAGGCATTGGGCTCGGTGCTGGCTGGTGGGGTGGCGCTGAGCAACTAACCCCCTTAAGAGAGAGGCGTGAAAGAGTCTTTCCCTCTTTGCTCTCAAGAGCACAAAACCCTGGGGCGCCTGGGTGGCTCAGTCGGTTAAGCGACTGCCTTCGGCTCAGGTCGTGATCCTGGAGTCCCGGGATCGAGTCCC
>NW_027958569.1:0-212 GCF_054177405.1 Leptonychotes weddellii
AGAAAAGATTTTATTTATTTATTTATTTATTTATTTATTTATTTATTTATTTATTTGTCAGACAGAGAACACAAACATGGGGAGTAGCAGGCAGAGGGAGAAGCAGGCTCTCCGCTGAGCAAGGAGCCTGATATGATCCCAGGACCCCAGGATCTTGACCTGAGCCGAAGACAGATGCTTAAACCAACTTAGCCACCCACGTGTCCCTAGGC
>NW_027958570.1:0-212 GCF_054177405.1 Leptonychotes weddellii
CTGGGTGTTATATGCAAACAATGAATCATGGAACACTACATCAAAAACTAATGATGTATGGTGATTAACATAATAAAAAAATAAGTTAATTAATTAAAAAAAAACAAAGGATGTTGGTGGCAGATAAACTCATCCACAGTTGTGGTATTTGGAAAACATATTAGCAATTATATAAAAGATAATTATCTATAAACTTTTTCTTTTTGTGTATA
>NW_027958571.1:0-212 GCF_054177405.1 Leptonychotes weddellii
AGTCTCTCATGCTTTGTCTCCCCCTCCAATTTTCCCCCCTTCATTTTCCCCTTCCTACTATCTTCTTCTTTTTTTTCTTTTTACATAAAATCTATTATTTGTTTCAGAGGTACAGATCTGAGATTCAACAGTCTTACACAATTCACAGCGCTTACCAGAGCACATACCCTCCCCAGTGTCTATCACCCAGTCACCCCCACCCCCCCCCCCCC
>NW_027958572.1:0-212 GCF_054177405.1 Leptonychotes weddellii
AGTCTTGCTTCTTAATTGCTATTTGACCTTGGTAAGCCTCAAGCTTTTCAGAGTCTCTGTTTTCACAGCTTCAAAGTGGAGGAAATAAAAATAACATCAAAGTATTTTTCTGACTTGTTTTTAAAAATATTTTCTAAAATTTTAGAACAGTTCCAGATTTATAGAAAAATTGCAAAGATACTACAGAGTTCCAAGATACTACAGAGTTCCTC
>NW_027958573.1:0-212 GCF_054177405.1 Leptonychotes weddellii
AAAAAAAAAAAATCACTTAAAACAGAAGACGAGTACCCCTAATAAGCATTTAATCAGGATATTTGTTCACGATACACAGAATATTTTGTATCTGAGAGATAATTGCAGAACCCTTGGAGCATTAGAACTATATTGACTATTTTACTGGGTTATGATTCTGATAAAGAATACAGACTTCAGGGACGACTGGGGAGTTCAGTTGGCTAAGCACC
>NW_027958574.1:0-1194 GCF_054177405.1 Leptonychotes weddellii
TACGATGTCGGAACTAGAGTTCAGATTCATCACTTTAAAGATACTAGCTGGGCTTGAAAAAAGCATGGAAGTTATTAGAGAAACCCTTTCTGGAGAAATAAAAGAACTAAAATCGAACCAAGTCGAAATCAAAAAGGCTATTAATGAGGTGCAATCAAAAATGGAGGCTCTAACTCCTAGGATAAATGAGGCAGAAGAGAGAATCAGTGATATAGAAGACCAAATGATGGAAAATAAAGACACTAAGAAAAAGAGAGATAAACAACTACTGGATCACGAGGACAGAATTCGAGAGGTAAGTGATACCATAAGACGAAACAACTTAGAATAATTGGGATCCTAGAAGAAGAAGAAAGAGAGAGAGGGGCAGAGGTACATTATAGCAGAGAACTTCCCTAATTTGGAAGTTCTTAAAATTTTGAGATACAGTTTCTTCTAACAGTTTCTTCTAACAGATCTTCTAACAGAAGGACACAGGCATCAAAATCCAGGAGGCAGAGAGAACCCCTCTCAAAATCAGTAAAAGTACATCAACACCCCGACATCTAATAGTAAAACTTACGAGTCTCAGAGACAAAGAGAAAATCCTGAAAGCAGCTCGGGAGAAGAGATCTGTAACCTACAAAGGTAGATTAGCAACAGACCTATCCACAGAGACCTGGTAGGCCAGAAAGGACTGGCATGATATATTCAGAGCACTAAATGAGAAAAATATGCAGCCAAGAATACTATATCTAGCTAGGCTGTCATTGAAAATAGAAGGAGAGATAAAAAGCTTCCAGGACAAACAAAAACTAAAGGAATTTGCAAACACGAAACCAGCCCTACAAGAAATCTTGAAAGGGGTCCTCTAAGCAAAGAGAGAGCCTAAAAGCAACATAGACCAGAAATGAACACAGACAATAAACAGTAACAGTCACCTTACAGGCAACACAATGGCACTAAATTCATATCTTTCAGTAGTAACCCTGAATGTAAATGGGCTAAATGACACAATCAAAAACACAGGCTATCAGACTGGATACAAAAACAAGACCCATCGATATGCTGTCTGCAAGAGACTCATTTTAGACCCAAATAAACCCCCAGATTGAAACTGAGGGGGTGGAAAACCATTTGCCATGCTCATGGACACCAAATGAAAGCTGGGGTGGCAATCCTTATATCAGACAAATTAGATTTTAAACCAAAGAC
>NW_027958575.1:0-212 GCF_054177405.1 Leptonychotes weddellii
TGTATTAAAATACACATAGGGGCGCCTGGGTCGCTCAGTCGGTTAAGCAACTGCCTTCGGCTCAGGACATGATCCCAGGGTCCTGGGATTGAGTCCCACGGTGGGCTCCTGCTCAGTGGGGAGCCTGCTTCTCCTGCTCCACCTCCTTGTGTGCACTGTCTCCTTCTCTCTCTGTCAAATAAATAAATAAAGTCTTAAAAAAAAAATACACA
>NW_027958576.1:0-212 GCF_054177405.1 Leptonychotes weddellii
ACAGACAAAGAGAGGTCACGTGACCTGGCTGCAGTCACACAATTGGGGGCAGGGGACAACAATGATGATCTCCAGTCCCAGTGGCTCTCCTTTCAACCACCATATTATACACTTCCGGTGGGACAGCAGTCTGTGGGAGGTTAGCGGTCAGGTCTTCAACTTTCTGCCATGTAGTTCATTCAACCTACACCTGGCAGCCGTGTAGACTGGAA
>NW_027958577.1:0-212 GCF_054177405.1 Leptonychotes weddellii
CCCACCCAGCAGGGCACTGGGCCCCGCTGTGAAACATACCGGACAGTTCCTCCCACTCACCTTGCCGCTTCCTTCATGGCATATACAACAAATTTTTTCTGCACTCCTGGAGGTCCTTGCACTCCTTCAAGCAATTTTAAGATTTTCTCATATTCTGAAGATATTTAGAAAAAAACCTTCAGTATTTCTAAAGTACAAAGAGGAGTTAGAAC
>NW_027958578.1:0-212 GCF_054177405.1 Leptonychotes weddellii
ACTTAACCTATTACTAGATTAACATAGGAATAGATTCTACCTAAATGTTCTAGAAAAAATTCTCAACCCTAGAATCAATAAACATTTAAAACACTAAGCAATTTTTCAGCATTTGAAGGTCCCCCAGCCGCAGCACTGGGAGCCATACCATCTGGGGAAAGCACAAAGGGCGAAAGAGCCAGGAAAGAGCGCCAACGGCGAGGTGAGCCGAA
>NW_027958579.1:0-212 GCF_054177405.1 Leptonychotes weddellii
AAATCGTGGTGGGTGGATAATATGCATTAGGCAAACAATCATATCATATCGGTACCAGAATCCTCTGAAACGTTCCCAGGAGGGTCGATTAAAGGTCACTGTTTTGGGGATTTGAATGCCCTTGTCACCCGGCGGGGAGTCGGTTGGAGGTGCTCCTCTAGCCGAACACCAGTTGTAGAGGTTACCTACCCGGGGACGTGGAGGCAGCCGAC
>NW_027958580.1:0-212 GCF_054177405.1 Leptonychotes weddellii
ACAGACAAAGAGAGGTCACGTGACCTGGCTGCAGTCACACAATTGGGGGCAGGGGACAACAATGATGATCTCCAGTCCCAGTGGCTCTCCTTTCAACCACCATATTATACACTTCCGGTGGGACAGCAGTCTGTGGGAGGTTAGCGGTCAGGTCTTCAACTTTCTGCCATGTAGTTCATTCAACCTACACCTGGCAGCCATGTAGACTGGAA
>NW_027958581.1:0-212 GCF_054177405.1 Leptonychotes weddellii
CCTGCATATTCAAGCAGAGGAACTCTGCCCATGGACAATGAAGTCCCTGAATTTCCCTATGTTCTGATTTAATGCAAATGTATCCATCATATAACAGACCTAGCAAAGTCTTGGTTTTGTTGTTGTTTCATCATCCAAATGTATAATTACAGCCTGAGCACCAGACTGTAACATCTAGATCTCAACCCAATAGTCTGAACGTAAGGGACCAA
>NW_027958582.1:0-212 GCF_054177405.1 Leptonychotes weddellii
CTCTGCCCGTACGGTCGGTGAGTCCACACACGTCTCCGTCTCCAGCTGACAGTCCACGTTGTGCCCTGAGCACTCGTGATGAGAGGCTCTGTCCATTATGTATTCAAGTGCTGTAGATGTTTGACCCCACACTGGACGAGCAGCAAGACGCCAGCTGCAGAGACGGTCCCGTGACAGGTCTGATTGTCATGCCTGGTGCACGGTGGCTGCCC
>NW_027958583.1:0-212 GCF_054177405.1 Leptonychotes weddellii
AAAAAAAGAAGACGAAGGTAGCGGGAGGGGAAGAATGAAGCGGGGGAAATCGGAGGGGTGGACGAACCATGAGAGACAATGGACTCTGAAAAACAAACTGAGGGTTCTAGAGGGGAGGGGGGTGGAAGGATGGGTTAGCCTGGTAGTGGGTATTGAGGAGGGCACATTCTCATGGAGCACTGGGTGTTATGCACAAACAATGAATCATGGAA
>NW_027958584.1:0-212 GCF_054177405.1 Leptonychotes weddellii
CCTCAAGGACTAAGACAAGTGCAGCATACTCATGATGTAACGTCCCTGAGCCATGAAGTGGCTGCTGTATTTTGTTACTAAATGTGTTCCCATGCTGTCCCCCTTCCCCATTTTAGCGAGATGGAACCATGGCACCACCACAACTAAGAGGCCAGGAACAACCAGAGCTCCAGCAAAGCCTGCAGGTAATGCTGCCACTCTGAGGAGGGGGC
>NW_027958585.1:0-1194 GCF_054177405.1 Leptonychotes weddellii
TTTTTTTTTTAAAGATTTTATTTATTTATTTGACAGAGAAAGACACAGCGAGAGAGGGAACACAAACGGGGAGTGGGAGAGGGAGAAGCAGACTCCCTGCCGAGCAGGGAGCCCGATGCGGGACTCGATCCAGGGACTCCAGGATCATGACCTGAGCCGAAGGCAGTCGCTTAACCAACTGAGCCACCCAGGCGCCCAAGTCAGATGGCTTCTAAGTGGGGACTTGCACTTAAATCCAGATAAACCGGACTTGCGAGCCGTGCTCACCGCGTGCGAGGTGCGTGTGCTCTTGTGGAGGGGACGCCGCGCGGCATCAGCTGCAGGCAGAGCCTGCCGGCCGGTGAGCACCACAAACACACACTAACACCCCCCACCCCCGGGAATGAGTCAGGGTTCTGGGGGGAGCTACGGGCTGAATTGTGTCCCCCAAATTCCTCTGTCGAAGCCCTGACTCCCGGCACCTCAGGATGTGACCTTATTTGGAGACGGGGCCTTGACAGAGGTGATCAGGGTAAAGGGAGGTCAGCGGTCACCCTTGATCCCACAGGACTGCTGTCCTTACATGAAGATCAGATCAGAGCGCAGGCGTGCACGGCCGGATGACCGTGTGAGGACATGGGAGAAGACAGCGGTCCACACGCCAGGGAGACAGGCCTCCTTACGATCCTGTGTTCCAGACACCACCTGGGGGACAGTCCTGGTCCCCCCCCCACGCAGCATCCCCAGCGGTTCAGAAATGCGCCAAACGTCCTGGTTTCCGCTGTTCGGCTAACTGGCTCTCCATCTATGTGCCGGCGTGCCCCACCCAGGAGGACAAGCGCATCAGTGCGCTCCACCACGCTCTCCTCATCCGCAGAGCAGGTACGGCCGTCAGGGTTTCCAGGAGGCTGATAAAGGTGGTGAGCCCAGAAAGCACTATCCCAGCACCGGCGAGCTGGGCGTGAGTGACGGCAGGGTTCTGGGCGTATCACGCAGTAGCAGGCAGGTCAGACCCGGGGTCCCGGTGTTCAGGACCCCGTGAACACAGACCCACGCCCCGCCGGCGGGTACAGCCACTTGCCCTGACTGGCTCTGACCGGCTCCTTCAGCAAGTCCACCTGCATCAGGGGACCAGGGGGGGTTGCATGGACCCGGGAGCAGAAATTCTCCGTTCACCAGTAAACCACAGACCACGTTCCTGGCACATCCGGGAAC
>NW_027958586.1:0-212 GCF_054177405.1 Leptonychotes weddellii
CCTAATAAAATGAACAAGTGCATTAAAAAGGATTCCTGAAAGGAACTATGACCTTCAAGATAATGCCAGTTAAGCAATGATAAAACAGCAGTACCAGTGGCATTGACTTCTATCCTACTCTCAGAATGATTGCTTTATCTATCCTGTCATGAGATTATAAATAATGAAATAAGTATGGCAAGAAGTAGATTCCCCCCCCAAAAAAGGCCAAA
>NW_027958587.1:0-212 GCF_054177405.1 Leptonychotes weddellii
TATTTGCTATGTCCCTTTTTATGTGATTTAACCAGGGGATTCTTTTGTGTGTACTTGAGGAAAACATATTCTATTCTTGGATGGAATGTTTTATATAAATCTTTTAGAACCATGTATTCTGAAGTATGCATCAGGTAAAAAATGTTCTTGTTGATTTTGCATCTGGATAATAAAGTTTGTTTAAAATGGAAAAAAAAAAAGCTAGAGCTAAA
>NW_027958588.1:0-212 GCF_054177405.1 Leptonychotes weddellii
TATACGTGAGGGGCACCTGGGTGGCTCAGTCATTGGGCGTCTGCCTTCAGCTCGGGTCATGGTCCCAGGATCCTGGGTTCGAGCCCCGCATCGGGTTCCCTGCTCAGTGGGAAGCCTGCTTCTCCCTCTCCCGCTCCCCCTGCTTGTGTTCCCTCTCTCGCTGTGTCTCTCTCTGTCAAATAAATAAATAAAATCTTTAAAAAAAAAAAAAA
>NW_027958589.1:0-212 GCF_054177405.1 Leptonychotes weddellii
CAGAAATTATATTTGAAAATATAATGGCTGAAATTTTCCTAAATTTGGTGAAAGACATATTTTTACAGATTCTGGAATCTCAGCAAACCCCAATAAAGATAAATACAAAGAAAACCATGCTTAGGCACAACACAATCAAATGGCTGAACACCAAAGCCAAAGAGAACATCTTCAAAGGGGCCAGAGAAAAATTACATATTGCATACAGGGAA
>NW_027958590.1:0-212 GCF_054177405.1 Leptonychotes weddellii
TCTTGATTTCAAATCAGGTCATGATCTCAAGGTTGTGAGATCAAGCCCTGCAACAGGCTCTGTGCTGGGCATGGAGCCTGCTTAAGATTCTCTCTCCCTCTCTCTCTGCCCCTCCCCTCTCATTGTCTCTCTATCAAAAAAATAAAATAAAATAAAAATAGAAATTATCATATAACCTAGTAATTTCACTTTTGGGTATATACCCAAGAGAA
>NW_027958591.1:0-212 GCF_054177405.1 Leptonychotes weddellii
AAGCCCTGGGCCGTCTCTTTGCCCTGATAACAAATGAACTTTATACGATAAACAATCTTTACCGTCTCTATCTCTCTGACATGATGCATACTTGCATCCAAGCTAGAGGGAGAAAAAGGGTAGGCTTACCTCTTCCTGAGCACTTTACAGTTTGCTTTTCCTTTAAGAAGATTTTCTTGGATATGCATAAGTAATGCTTCCCTACAGTTCGT
>NW_027958592.1:0-212 GCF_054177405.1 Leptonychotes weddellii
TACAAGCCTAACTGATCTCTTTCTAAATTTCAGTGCGTTTATGTAGAGAAATAACTTAGCTGTCAAATATACTTCTCTGACTAACTGCTTCATAACTCCAGATAGTTATGGAAAATGTTGCTGCCAACTTGATTTTTAAATTAGGCCAATTAGACTGAAAAGTCAGGAATCTAAGACTATAAGAAAAGGGAAAAAAAAACTGTTTTGAAAAA
>NW_027958593.1:0-212 GCF_054177405.1 Leptonychotes weddellii
CTGAGAACTTTCTTTTTTTTTTTTTTTTTTAAAGATTTTATTTATTTATTTGAGAGAGAGAATGAGAGACAGCACGAGAGGGAAGCGGGTCAGAGGGAGAAGCAGACCCCCCGCCGAGCAGGGAGCCCGATGCGGGACTCGATCCCGGGACTCCAGGATCATGACCTGAGCCGAAGGCAGTCGCTTAACCAACTGAGCCGCCCAGGCGCCCC
>NW_027958594.1:0-212 GCF_054177405.1 Leptonychotes weddellii
TCAGGATGAGATCGTTGACTGGTTGATTAAAGAATCTGGTAGCACACGCATCAAAGCGCAAATCGAATTAAAGATTGCCCGTGCGGTGACCATTGAAGCGGCGACTTATCCTAACCGGATGCACGGCGAG
The DNA here is from genome assembly GCF_054177405.1 of Leptonychotes weddellii. Taxonomy (NCBI): domain Eukaryota; kingdom Metazoa; phylum Chordata; class Mammalia; order Carnivora; family Phocidae; genus Leptonychotes; species Leptonychotes weddellii. The sequence goes on from NW_027958594.1 coordinate 131, forward strand.
ATTCGCCCTTGCAATACACCAGGTAAGCAAAACTTTGTCTTTCGTGATCCTGTCGGCGTTATTGCGCTGATTAGCCCATGGA
>NW_027958595.1:0-212 GCF_054177405.1 Leptonychotes weddellii
ACAAAAACAGACACATAGATCAATGGAACAGAATAGAGAGCCCAGAAATGGACCCTCAACTCTATGGTCAACTCATCTTCGACAAAGCAGGAAAGAATGTCCAATGGAACAAAGACAGTCTCTTCAACAAATGGTGTTGGGAAAATTGGATAGCCACATGCAGAAGAATGAAACTGGACCATTTCCTTACACCACACACAAAAATAGACTCC
>NW_027958596.1:0-1194 GCF_054177405.1 Leptonychotes weddellii
CCAAAGTGTGAACCCACCGGGAGCGCGTCTTCCCTGCACATACCCCTTTGCTCTTTTCGCCTCCCGGGGAAGCTGCTTCTCCCTGTCCTTCTCGGTGTCTGTCTGAAGAACTTTATTGTCTTCCGAGTGGCATGTGTAGCGCCCGCCGCTGACCCAGAGCCGTGCGCGCTGCATGCTGGTGAACAGAATTCTGACTCCTGTACGTGCCGAACGAGCACGAGGGTGGCTGGGAGTCTGAAGAGGGAGCGCGAGGCCGTGGGGAGACACGAGTAGAACACCCCAAGATCGTGGCTTACTTCCACAGGAGGAATTTGTGGGAATGCTAGAGGAATGTGCCTGATCCCCATTCCCACGGCGGGCTTCCCCTGTGTGGCTCTCCCCCTTCGGAAGCCCTTGAGGAGGGAGACCTCCTTTAGAAGCCTTTTTGGGGCTTGACTGATTCCCTGACCCACGCGAATCCCTCACCAGGGGCTTCACTCCTGTTGCCTGGCAGGACGCCCTCATGGAGATGGAGGTCGTCACTCTCGGCATCGGCAACCCTTGAACCTGGTGTTGGAGCCTCCCCCCCCATTCCCGGGGACCTGGGCAGTACTCAGATGTGAGGGAGAGGAGAGAGGGGAGAGGCGGGAGGGGGTCATGAACAGCGCACTACACAGCGATGAGTCTGGAAAGCAATGGAGGAACTAACGGTTTCTGGGTGGGGCCGGGGCCTGAACCTGGGTATGTCGGCTCCCAGCACAGTGCTCCTTCCCCAGCATCAACCAGCCCATTCATCGGCTGGCAGAGGAGAGAATTAGGCCCCGGTCAGTCCCTAGAGGCAGCCCCTCGGCACTGCCGTCTGCTGGGGCCCCGACACGTGCCCATCTGCACTGCCCCTGCGCCATGCACTGAGTCCTCCGACCTTTCTCCGCAACACCGTGTCCCACCTCGCACGTGATCAGGGACTTTGTTAAGTGTCAGGCTCCTCTGGGTCAAGCACACACCCCCAAACTGGAAAGAGATTCCTGGCATGAGGCTCCACAGAGGCTGTCGTGGCAGAGCTCGGAGTAACCAGGCAACTGATGACAATAGCCAGAGGCTCCCGCGACCGATCGCACCGGCTTTGTATGTGACATGTACACCGCGTGCGCATTGTCTCACCCCAACCTGCAGCAGCCCCGGGAATTGGGCAGGAGATTTGCATCACTCCCTCCC
>NW_027958597.1:0-212 GCF_054177405.1 Leptonychotes weddellii
AGTCTTGCTTCTTAATTGCTATTTGACCTTGGTAAGCCTCAAGCTTTTCAGAGTCTCTGTTTTCACAGCTTCAAAGTGGAGGAAATAAAAATAACATCAAAGTATTTTTCTGACTTGTTTTTAAAAATATTTTCTAAAATTTTAGAACAGTTCCAGATTTATAGAAAAATTGCAAAGATACTACAGAGTTCCAAGATACCACAGAGTTCCTC
>NW_027958598.1:0-212 GCF_054177405.1 Leptonychotes weddellii
GTCCTGAAGGAAAACAAGTCTTGGGAACACCTTAACCAATCTATTTCACTTAGGTTTTCCTTTTTAAAATATACTTAAGGGAAATATATGATAAAAATGATTTACAAATAAGTCTAAAAGAACTCTTTCAATAAATGTAAAACTTCTCTGGTGAGAAAGCAGTGTGTCATAGAAATTGGTAGCTTGTTCCCCCTCAGTGGCATATAAAATAA
>NW_027958599.1:0-212 GCF_054177405.1 Leptonychotes weddellii
AAGTCAGGAAACGACAGATGTTGGCGGGGATGCGGAGAAAGGGGAACCCTCCTACACTGTTGGTGGGAATGCAAGCTGGTGCAGCCACTCTGGAAAACAGTATGGAGGTTCCTCAAAAAGTTGAAAATAGAGCTACCATATGATCCAGCAATTGCACTACTGGGTATTTACCCCAAAGATACAAAAGTAGGGATCCGAAGGGGTACGTGCAC
>NW_027958600.1:0-212 GCF_054177405.1 Leptonychotes weddellii
GTGGCTCAGTCGGTTGAGCGTAGGACTCTCGATTTCAGCTCAGGTCATGATCTCAGGGTCCTGAGATTGAGCCCCACTGGGCTAGTGCTCAGCAGGGAGTCTGCTTATCTCTCTCCCTCTGCTCCTTCCTCCACTTGCATGCTCGCTCTCTCTCAAATAAAATCTTAAAAAAAATCATCATCATCATATAGCTGGCTCAGTGGATGGCTGAA
>NW_027958601.1:0-212 GCF_054177405.1 Leptonychotes weddellii
GCCTTCCTGATCGATGTCTTCCAATTTTAGAAACTACTAACACAATTTCATTCCCAAAGACATGATCCCTGCCCTCAAGGAGCTTACCTTCTTGCCAGCAGGGAAGTAAATGGAAAGATTTACCAGGCAGAATAAAATCCCTGCTCTGATACAATTTTCCTGCCAAATGGATGGTCATGAGTACCTGGTTTCTGTGTTGGAAAGACACCTGA
>NW_027958602.1:0-212 GCF_054177405.1 Leptonychotes weddellii
AGAGCACGTAAAGACTATGAGGCATTCCTTTGCTGTATAACCTTTTTTAACTAAGAGTAATCACCTAATGGGAATGCAAGCTGGTGCAGCCACTCTGGAAAACTGTATGGAGGTTCCTCAAAAAGTTGAAAATAGAGCTACCATATGATCCAGCAATTGCACTACTGGGTATTTACCCCAAAGATACAAAAGTAGGGATTCGAAGGGGTACG
>NW_027958603.1:0-212 GCF_054177405.1 Leptonychotes weddellii
GTGCTTCAGCATAACCCCTGCATTCTAAGTTTCTCTCAGTGGTCTTATCCATGAATAGTTGTTAGTTTTCATTTTGTGAGGAAGAGCAAAGTCAGGAACCTATGTCTCCATCTTGGTGATGTTACTCCTGACACTTGATTTCTTGTAAAGTACATCAGAAATTCTCTTCTATAACCTTCTTTGCCTTTCTCCCCTCAACGAACCTAAAACCA
>NW_027958604.1:0-212 GCF_054177405.1 Leptonychotes weddellii
CCTTGCAGGTAAATGAGGAGCTTCAAGAAGCACACAAATTAAGTAAGCTGCCTGGTGACTTCACTGTGGGCAGGTGTGGGAACAGAGCCAGGCCTGAGCCTCAGGGAGGTCTGGTGCAGACCCTCATCGGCCCCTTCCTAGCACGGACTCTTGGAGCAAGGTGCTGTCCTCTCTGGGCTATAGGTCCCTCCTCTGTGCAGTGAGGATGAAAC
>NW_027958605.1:0-212 GCF_054177405.1 Leptonychotes weddellii
AAGTTTTGTTTTATTTTGTTTTGTTTTTAGAGATAGAGCTTGTGCTTGTGAGCATGCACAGAAGGGAAGGGGAGAGAGAGAATCTTAAGCAGGACCCACCTCCAGCTCAGAGCCTGACACGGGGCTTAATGTCACAACCCTGAGATCATGACCTGATCCAAAATCAAGAGTCAGACACTTAATCAACTGAGCCACCTAAGCACTCAGCAATT